>NW_021134189.1:0-2213 GCF_004193835.3 Ostrinia furnacalis | reverse complement strand
CCGTCAGATATTGTCTTGTAGTGTGCGCATGTTCGCACGCAACGCAACAGCAGATTTCTTGGTGCTCTCCGAAGAAATCTGCCGTCGCGTGCGTGATCGCGGACTTCTATAACTCGTCACACAAATGTTTACGTACAGAGCATGTCACTCGCTTATTACGGTGCCTTCAAAATTGCTGCAGCCGCACTGCTGTCGCTAGGTTTGAGAATCGTAGTGTGTGTAGTGTACATTTAGTTGTACGATGGACTCTGACGAAGAAACAAAATATTGCGCTATTTTTTTATTGCGCTGATTCTGCTCCATACTGATGTCTGGAGCCTTTAATGGATGGTATTGTTTGCTTACACATACAATGTCACTATTTTGTTGCAATTTCTTACAAAACTTGCGCGCAAAAAGCAAATCTAATATGTAAAATCATCAAACTTCTAATGCTCGTCACTCAGTTCAGACTGAGTTTAGAGGTATACATACATGTCATAGTAAGTTTGGTTTATTACACTATTTTGTAATTAAAAAACAAAGTTTGGTCGATGGCCGCGTGAAAAAAAAACGACGCCACCTTCCATACAAAATCTGGCATTGCCATTTGAAGACGCCCTTATTGTGAAGTTACTTTTCCTTGGCAGGCGATGTTCCAATGGCTGGTATTCAAGTGGCACCTTTCGGGAGGCCGCGTGGAGCGCGCGCTGGCCGCCGCCGCCGCCAGCCCCGCGCCCACCGCGCGCGCCGCCGCCGCCGCCACGCTGCTCACCACGCTGGGTAATACTACAATGCGTCCGGATAAAGCTGGACATAGTTAGGCTTTTTGATTGCGTGTCCGGCCAAAATAAACGGTGTCCGGCTTGTCCGGCTTTTAATATTTAGCAAACGAGCGCGAGCCACCAGATACACGACTAGGGTTGCCAGGTGTCTGGTGAGCTACTACATTAATTGTGACATGTCCGGCTTTTAGGGTCCGGCCAAATGAAGCACCACAGAGTCCGGCTTTTGTGTTTTTGGACCTGGCAACCTGAACTGGAATAGATACGAGACTGTTATCACCTCTCGTTCACACCGCTGCAACTCCAATAGCCAGGATCTACAGCTTAGCCGCCAATAAAAACCAAACTAGTGAGGGTTAAGTTTGTCACGGGGGAAAGTTAAACTGCCATTGGACCCGCAACGAATTAATCAGAATAACATAGGAGATAGCTTCGGGAAGCTTCGCGAAATCTTCTCGTCCAAAATACCGCAGTGTCTCCCTCAAAACTAATCTTTGTGTGTTGCCAGCGGTGACATTCGGAACAGAAACGTGGCCCTAATACTTTTTTCTTTCAGCTTTTCTTACTATAGTCTGGACTGTGAGCACGTAGAATTTTGTCCAATGGCCCCAAGCTACCCAACCTTATCGCTCGCGCGTAATTAGGTTGCTGTCGCGCTTGCATACTCACTGCGGGCGCCCGTCGCACAGTTGCGACAGCAATATAATTACGCGCGAGCGATAAGGATGGGTAGCTTAGGGTCATTGGACAAAATTCTACGTGCTCACAGACCGGGCTTTAGCCTATTCGTTACTCCACCGTAGAATGAAGGCATTTTGGGAGTTTTTTGTATTCGTGTTGAAGAAAACCATCACTTCATCACTATTTTAATTCCAGCATCGCGCAAGCAACTGGGTGCTTTAGTGAAGTGCGCGGCGCTGGGCGCGGAGGCGGAGCGCGCGGCGGCGGCGCGCGCCAAGCTGCACGACGCGCACGGACACAACCCCTACTACGACTTCCTCTACGCGCTGCACGTCTCGCGACACCACTACCGCAAGGGTGAGCTCAGCAGCCGTGTAACGTGTTTAGGATTATTAAGACACTAGCGGCCGCACGCGACTTCGTACCCGTGGATCCCGTTTTAGCCCCTTAGGGGTTGAATTTTACAAAATCCTGTCTTAGTGAGCACTTACGTTCTAAAAGAAACCCTCATGTAAATATTATTACGGATTTGACGCAGACCGTCCCATTCGCATTATTTGACACTCCTAGCACTTGTAGTTTCTGAGATTTCGTGATGAGTGAGTTGCGCACGCGCTTTTCCTGCAGTTTTTTTTTTGTGTATAATTAAAAACATCTTATCGTGCTAGTTCTGCAAAAAAGTTCTACTTCGGGGCGTGCATAAATATAATTTCGAAATTGCACTTCGCAGCGGCAGCAGTAATGTACGAACGGGCGTCGCGCTGCGCT
>NW_021134188.1:0-1530 GCF_004193835.3 Ostrinia furnacalis | reverse complement strand
TAACAACTTTACGTATCCTTCAGTAGACTATCCAACATGATAAGCGAGCGATCCGCGTAGCTCGATGGGTGCCCGTGCCACAGTAAACGCATATTGCATTATTGCGAGCCATAGTACAGTTGATGTTGCACGGAAAATATTCGCTAAAAATTCCACTTTCGTTTGTAATTTATTTTTTGGTGGATAATGCGTTTATGTAAGTCATAATATATCACCTAAATAAATATGGCGAGTATTGAAATCAACACCCTGTATAAAAAAAAGTTATTTTATTTTGCTTTATTATAAAGCCAGAAATTTTTGTTTTATTTCATTTTGTGTTTAAAATATGTATAAAAAATTTATTCAATGTCCGATTAGTGTAAGTTTTTGGTTCCCACAATAACTTTCCAAGATTTTTCTAGAAGACCATTGTGGAGACTATTAGTTGCCAATTAAAAAATCTTTGTTTTTTGTTATAGATGTTTCTTTACGCTAGATAGACGTTATTTTAAAACAATAGTATAATTTAGTGAGTCCATTAATACACTGTAAATCACAAATTAAATTGATTTTAAATATTTACTTAAAATTTTGTCAATTTCCGTTTGGGGTATTTTTTTACCCCAGGGTGTTCTAAGTGTAACCAAAAATAAGGATGTTACTTAAGGGTTAAAGAGAAGTCTATTGCCCGTATTCACAATCATTACTATGAGGACTCACAGTGGGCGTGGACTCACAGGGTGACACACGAACCAATCGCAGAGCTCTATTCAACGTTGTGCGTTCGATTTGCTGCTTCACTTAAGCAAGCATCGTTTGTGGATACGGGTGCAAAAGATAGTGAATTATTTGGAGGACAGGTAAGTGGTAACTTTTCATCCTAAATAGCATTAAAAAATTTCTTACATTACAGAAACTTGCCTAAGTAAGCTCACATAAAAGGTATGTGATTCAGGTGAATTCTTTATAGAACAATCAGTTTATCCAGCAACTAACTAGTAAAAGGAAATCATAAATTACTCACCAAGTCGATTAGTCTTCTCCTTAATCTCATGCTCAATAGCATGGAACAACGGAGGGAACAGGTGTACAGCGTAATGTGGCAGAATATAAGACAACTCCCGCCCATGCCTTCTAGCTTTTTCTGCTCGGGGCACGTGACCTCGCACCAGGCGAGTGATTTGGTGCTCTCTACATGCACCTGGGGAATAAATAATGAAAAAATGTTAAATAGATGGATAGTTAAATTTTGGCGCCCAACGTGGTTTCAAAATCAAAATCAAAATCAAAATTATCTTTATTTGTTTAGACTAATTAAATTAGTTCTTGCAAATCGTCAAATGCTCTTAAGGAGCCTATACATGTCTCATTCTTTTTTTGCCCTACCAGCGCTTCGAGACAAACTGGTGTAGAAAAAGTCTATTATAAACAGAAAGTGTGTAATAACGTCATATTTAGTGAATTGATGTTAATATTAAAACAGAAAAACTACACAAAGAAACTAATACGTTCTGTTATTAGATTATTGAAAATTGGCGCCCAACATAG
>NW_021134186.1:0-1905 GCF_004193835.3 Ostrinia furnacalis | reverse complement strand
TAGAATAATAAACAAAACAAGTAGTGAATTGCTAATATGGAATAATAAACAAAGCAGGTAGTGAATTGCTAATATGGAATAATAAACAAACTTCATTTTAACACCAATTTCACGTAGGTACGTGTGAGGGCGCGTGTTCGATTCCCGCCCACACTGAAATTAAGTATTTAGTGATAAATAATGAACTCGGAGATTATTAATAACACCAAGTATCAGTGTGTTATTAAATCAAGTATCAGTGTATTATTAAAGAGTTTTAGTACAAAGTATCAGTCTTTTATTAAAGAGTTCCATACAACGACACGAGACAAGATAATAATTTATTGTCACGTAGAAAATATTCAAAAAGGAAAGTTGTGAAATTCATAAGCGGTCTTAAAGTATACGTAATCTATCCTCCTGCTATCGTTGTGTGTTTGAGTTTCATGAAATAATTGCACCATAATATAGGTTTATTATGGTGGCTGAAAATGATAGAATTATTATAGTAAAGTATATAGATTTATTTATTTACTTTAAATGCAAGTGAGCTTACAGATAAATCCTAAGCGCTCACATTGCCAATTTGAAATTACTTATTTATATTCATTTAATTATTTGCACACTAAGCGTTTAAAAGGGTCTTAAAACTAAATCTGTACAAACATCAAATATTAGTAAGTACCTACTTATATCTATTAAAGGTTAATAGACAAAAAAATATCATAATTTATTGCAAAGTACCTACTCCAACGAACTGACATGACCCTAGACAAGATAATAGTTTAAACTTTCATGATATTTAAGATGATTTCCCGTCAAAAAAAAAATAAATAAAAAATAAGACAAGTATTGTATCAGTAAAAAAAAAAAAAAACCAGGCTAGTTGTGAATTGTCAGAGACTAGCTATGAACCAGTCACACACAGTACAAACAGCTGTTTGTCTTGTGTTGTTTTTTTTTGACAAATTGTGTAGGTCTCGGTTTTCTTTTTGAAATTGTGATGTGATGATTACGATTGATGAAAACTTATGTAGTAACCATTAAATTTAACGTAGCCTAGAATATCTATTCTAAAAAAAAATGCATGTGACTTCCATTGAAAATATTTACAAGGTAGGAACCTACAGTACTGTATCACGGGCACAAGTGATAGGTTGTCAACTGATCTCTGTCAAATTAGAAGTAATATGGTAGACGTCAGCAGTGTGACGGTGAGCCAGTGAATCGTGCATACGGCACTCATTAAGGTAGTATAGAAGTAGGTACAGCGTGCCCATAATCATCTATTTCTCGACATTGCAACCAATCTGTGCTTGATTCTGAGTACAATTAAGAATCGGTATTGTCAGACAAACCAAAGTAAAAAATCCCAACTAATATTATAAATGCGAAAGTAACTCTGTCTGTCTGTCTGTCTGTCTGTCTGTCTGTCTGTCTGTCTGTCTGTCTGTCTGTTACGCTTTCCCGCTTAAACCTCGCAACCGATTTTGATGAAATTTGGCATAGAGATAGTTTGAGTCCCGGGAAAGAACATAGGATAGTTTTTATCCCGGTTTTTGAAACAGGGACGCGCGCGATAAAGTTTTTCTGTGACAGACAAAATTCCACGCGGGCGAAGCCGCGGGCGGAAAGCTAGTATAAAATAAATGTCGTTTACCTACCTAGATCCCACTAAAAAAAAAAAAACTAATCGGAACACCTGTTTACTATGTCAAATGTGAACTAGATACTAGAGGACGGTACACAAAAGTCGTACTCTATTTTGGAAAAGTCAAACCAAATTGTTTATGCAGTTGACACAGCGCTGTATCATTGGTCAGATGTAGATATTATAGCGTCTGACAAATATGGTGATTGCATTGAATTTTAAGACATCAAATTATTCTTCTTCTTGTTGTGTTCACAGCAACCTATACGGTGTCG
>NW_021134185.1:0-586 GCF_004193835.3 Ostrinia furnacalis | reverse complement strand
GCGCCCCCGCCTGCGCCGACGCCCCCGGCGCCGCCCGCGACCCCCCAGTCACTCCGGTCGCGGACGGCGACACGCCGGCCAAGTCGGCGTCCTCGCCCCGGGACGGGTCGGCGCCCGTCCGGCATCTGGGCAAGAAGGCTTGGCTCCAGCGGCACGAGACCGCGCCGATCGGCGAGGGCGACTGCTCCGGAGGCGGCGGCACCTGCATCACGCTGCCGATGACCATCACGAGGGTGTCGGAGCCGGACGACTCCGGCTCGAACATCGTCGTGCCGGTCGCCGCCAAGTCGATCCAGCGAGGGGCGAGAAAAACGTCGAAACCGCGAAAACCCAAAGAGAACGGTCGCATCGAGGACGCCGAGGAGGACAGCTCGAGTTCGGACCGGGAGTCCGCGGCGCCGCCGAAGCGTAAGCCGCCGAAGGCGAAGCGGAAAAAGGGCGTCGTCCCGCGGAAGGCGGGCGACGAGCCGAAGAAGAAGAAGGCGTCCGAGAGCGGCAGCGAGAGCGACAAGGAGAGCGACGACAAGGACTCGGACTCGGGCGCCAGCGGCAGCGGCAGCGGCAGCGCGGGCAGCCGGCGCGGCGG
>NW_021134184.1:0-1060 GCF_004193835.3 Ostrinia furnacalis | reverse complement strand
TTATTATTTAAAATAATATGATCAATGAATGTTATGAAGAAAAAAAGATCTGAAAATAAAAATTACGTATTTTAAATGGTTCTTGGAAGTAACAGTATTGATAAAAAAATTATGATTACTAACTGTTATGAGCTCCGACGGTAGTAATAAAAAAGTATGATAAAAAAAAGTATGAAAAATAAAATTATGAAGAGAGATTATTATGAACACAAATCGGTAGTAAGACAAAGAATAGGATTTAGAATTTTATGTGAGCCAATATAGAACCGTTCGGGAGAGACAGCAGCAGGCAGCGAATTCCAGTCCCTATAGCTGTTCGCCATATAAAAGTACTAGCTTGCCGCCCGCGGCCTCGCCCGCGTGGATTTTGTCTGTCACAGAAAAGTATTATCGCGCGCGTCCCTGTTTCAAAAACCGGGATAAAAACTATCCTATGTCCTTTCCCGAGACTCAAACTATCTCTATGCCAAATTTCATCAAAATAGGTTCAGTGGTTAAGCAAGACAGACAGACAGACAGACCGACAGACAGAGTTACTTTCGCATTTATAACTGAAAACCAGTGTTGCAAGGATCTCTCCTTACAACGTAGACTGAGCCAGGTCCAATTGCCTTCGGTGTACTTCATATTATTATAGTTGTAAGTCTAACTACCTGTACCTGTCTAATGGTTCGAAGGCAATAAATACATTTTTTATTTTATTTGTTTATTTATTTATTTATTTATTTATAAATTTGTGATAGGTGTTATTTTTCAACAAAAATGTATACCAACATACATAGTTAATTTACAGTGTAATGGCAAATTCTGACAAATAGGTATTTTAGGAAATAACAGTACAGTAGCACAGTAGATAAATCAAACAGTACGGAAGCTTCATACAAACGCTCGAAATCAGACTCACGCACACAGACGCACGCTTTACACGAGCTCTAAGCGAACCTCGCAGTCCATCCGTCGCGAGTGTCGCGCGCGTTGTGTTTTTATTTAATAATAATTTTATTGCATGCACTGTCCGCTGTATTTTTAAAAACCGGCCAAGTGCGAGTCGGGCTCGCGC
>NW_021134183.1:0-4182 GCF_004193835.3 Ostrinia furnacalis | reverse complement strand
GTACACAACCAGATCTGAGCTTAGTGGTCATAGTAAAAGCTGTTCATCTTGGTAAGACCTTTCAAACGATACTAGACACATATCTATTGGAGCCGGGTACCATTTTGCCCATTGTCCTTTGTTGGGCAGTGTAATTTTTAACCAAGGTAGATAAAGTTAAAAACGGGACTATTTCCAAAAAACCAAAAATTGTCGACAATTACAGCAATAATTTACCAAGTGTTATACCATTTTGGAATTCTTACTAAATGCGCCAAATTATGACGTCACTTGCCACACTCGCGTAGTACATTTTTTTTTCAGTACAGTCAGTTTAAACTAGAGGTGGGCGCCGATATACAATTGGCCGGCGGCGGCGCGCCGACTTTTTGACCTCGGCGGCGGCGGCGTCGGCGGCGTGACCTTGTTTGACCTTTGTTCATTAAGTTCTTTTTTCTTTAAATCTGCTTTTTTAGTATCTGTCGTCAAGACTAATCAGGTGATATGCAGTTGGTTGGGGTTTGAGCCACTAGAACAGTGGTATACCCTAGTAAATTAGCTCTCTTGATTATAGATACTTTGATATTTGGATAGCGGGTTTAACTGAGATCAGGTTCTCGTGTATTTCCTAAAGGCGAGCGTACTAATGTGCCGATAAAAGTACCCTTAGAGTAGGCGCACACCGTTGATTTTTAGTTGGCCGATAGTTGTGCCCGATTTTAATTTGTATGAAGAATCGGCCAAATCGAATCGGCGTAGTGTGCGCACAAAATCAACGGTGTGCGCCTACTCATATTTATGGTCTTTCCATGTCATCCTACGGTCCAGGAATTTAATGCATGTTGATTGCAGCAATGTGTCGAGGTCTAGATTGGCCGGAGGATAAGTTTCACGTCTTAAATGATAATATGGTGAGACTTCGGGGCTTTATTACATGCGCAACTTGGTCAGCCAAGCAGCTGATTTTGCAACAATCTAGTCACTTTAAGATCACAGTTACATTTGAGGAAGGCCGCAGCTTTCTGGTGTCTGGGCTACTTTACTAGTAGATGTTAAAGAGTATCGGACCAAGTACAGAGTCCTGGGGTACTCCAGCTCTGCAGCTAAAAAGCATTCTGGGACTACCCGTCAATGCGAAAAAACGCTCAACGGTTGGAATGTGCAGGTGTCAAAATGTCCATACGGACCGGTTGTTAGTGTGGCAGAAAGTATGAACGTAAAAAGTCCCAGTGACAAAATGTACATTGTTACCATGGTTACAATGGTTTAGTGACAAATGGTACACATCACAAAATACAAGTTCAACAAAAGGTGTGATAGATAAAATGATCAACTGATATATTGTGCTCATGAATAAATTAATAAAATTAAATGTCAAAATGTTCAATGTTCTTGTAGTCTAGTCAATAAAGTTTTTTTGGACATTTTTACCTTGATGCATTTAAACACGTGTTCACGTTAGCTATTATACCATAAGACGCTTGTTCAAATAAACCCGAAGATATTTTAACTTCAGATCATTTTAACCATTGCTCATTTCGACGTTCATACTTTTTGCCACACTAACAGCAGGTCCGTATGGACATTTTGACACCTGCACATTCCAACCGTTGAGCGTTTTTTCGCATTGACTACCCAGTCCCATTTTAGAAAATCAACCATAACTTGAAAACCATATGTCCGATTTTATTACTTTTTTATTTAAATGATAGCTCTACGTGTGCGCTTGATATTTTGTATAATAAATTGTATCGATAAAATCAACCTTTAGTTAGTAATTAAAGGAAAATTGATTTTTTTTACATTGTTGAGATACTACTTTTTAAATCATTTTTTTACAAAATGTCTTATACTCTACTAAATGTTTTACACGAGCCAAAGAAGTGTATTAAATTGTCTTTAATTTGATATATAACATGTATGCGTTTCATAAATAAAAATATATTTTTACTTCCGTTGAAGTTCACCATTAATAAAAACCTGCGTAGACAACAAAAACTTCAGCTAGAAAGTGTTTGTAACGTACATAAATGTTATTTATATTTAATAGTATGCTAAAACTATTTAACATGTCAATTAGTATTCTGTTTAAATATAATATTATAAATATTTTTGGCTAGGTAGTTTTTACCTGAAAAAAATCAAAAAGTATATTACTGCCATATATTGCTATATTTTTATTAAATTTATGCTAAAAGTATGTAATATTATACCAAAAAAGTGCGGTGCGATACCTTACAGCAATAAAACCTCAACAGAAATAATACCAACAGCCTCGCCGAAGGAGTAGAAAATTTGAGAAAAACAAGTCAAAATATGAATTCTGCTAGTTCGAACCAAACCTATTCCTCACTGAAAACAGTCTGCCATTGCCTGCAAATCATATCTTAGGGTTCAACTGCCACTGTTATTACAAAATAATATGAAATAATTGTGGAAAAAATATATTAGATGATAAACAGTGAAGGGCTGATTAAGTGATTTTTTGAGACATAAAAATGCCGGTAGAGCCCTTGAGACATTATTTTATATTTTTTTAATTATTTTTACGGTAATCTACATCTTATGACGCAACTTTTGAGGGGTCTTGTGTAGCGAAAATATAAAAAAAGATATTTCGGGACACCCTACTGCCCACGCTACGTCTTCCGGCTCGTGGTCGCCACTCAAGAACTTTATTGTCCCAGCGGCCATCAGCTCTACGAGATACGTGCTCCGCCCACTGCCACTTGATTTTAGCGATTTTGTGGGCTATGTTAGTCACTTTGTCCTCCTGCGTCTTTCGTCCTCAATTAACATAGTATGAATCAATCTTCTACTTTGAACCTGAGGAGGGTAAGCGGAAACATGGCGGTCAACTCCTCAGATAGTCAAGCACAAAGATGTCCAGAAGCAGAATACGAAAAGATGCAAAATGGGCCCTCTCATTTCACAATGGGAAGGTTTGGCAGCACAGCACCTAGAATGGCGGGAGATTGTGTTGTGTAGAGGTGAGACCGCGAATTCAAGGGGCAGCGCACAACTGAACTCGACGCAAAACGCGCAGCAGATCATAGGACTGAGTAGAATCAAAATGCGCATCTTAGTTCGAGCCCTCACTGGACACTGCAGCTTAAACAAGCACTTGTCCACTATGGGACTGTCCGAATCAAGAACGTGTAGGATGTGCCAAGAGGCAGATGACACGCCACTACACATTCTCACGGACTGCGGACCTTTGATGCACAAGGGGAGCTTACACCTGGACAAACACATCCTAAGCCCACAAGATGTAAAACATATCGCCTCCCAAAAGATACTGCAATCCCTAATGGATGCAGGACTCGGAGGCGAACTGTAAAGAAAATAGCGGCGATCACAATAGATCGGTACCGGTCGCAGTGATACTACGACTTTATTGGACTAGAATAGCCGCTCAACTCAATAAAAAAATAGTTCTTCTGCGTTCTAAACACTTAGTACAGTATAGGAGAGGAATAAATTGCAAATAGTTGGTACAGTATCAGTAATAATCAGTATCGGCGCGCCGACAGCTGGTCGTCGGCGGCGGCGGCGTTAAAAAATTCGCGGCGGCGGCGGCGCGCCGGCGTGGCGCCCACCTCTAGTTTAAACTAGGCAAAATTTTTATTTTGAATTTTTTTTTTGGGAATAATGTATTTTTTTCATCCAAGCTGGAGCAGCTGGTTTTGTAATTTTGATAACAATTTAGAGAAGCATTATTCAGGGTTACATAACAAAAAAGAAATTTGGAAAAAGTGAAGATTTGTGGCAACACGAGCAAAAGGACCTAGTGGGAGGCCTGCCCACGCTACGTCTTCCAGTCGGCGTCTGGATGCAAGCGGCGCTGGACCGGTCTTTGTGGAAATCCTTGGGGGAGGCCTTTGTCCAGCAGTGGACGTCTTTCGGCTGAAACGACGAGCAAAAGGACCGTCACCTGGAGTAGAATTTTTTGATTTTTTTTAAATGCCTATTATTTTTAAAATATGCCACATAGATTTTTTTTTATATTTTTCTGATAACCAGCACAACTTGCCTCAACACCCAGTTCCGGCTTGACGTTACATTACGGGACACCCTGTATACTTTTTTTTTTAAATACATAAATATTATACATAGTCACACCCAGACCCGTCACAGAAATTAAAATTCATCATTTCAATTTCTGCCCGGCCGGGAATCGAACCCGGGACCTCTCGGCATAGT
>NW_021134182.1:0-1808 GCF_004193835.3 Ostrinia furnacalis | reverse complement strand
CTGAGAGACATTAGAAAGAAAGCCAATGTTGGGCACAGACCTCACCCCCAAACTGGTCCCCCAAATCTGACCGTATTCTCCACGCGGGTCTAGTGCAAATGTAATACAAAGCGCTGACGCAAATGGCTTCTCAGCAATGCACTCACCTCGTATGTAGTATAATCCTCAGGGTACGGCACCAGCGTGCCCTCAGGCGAGGGTTGAGGCGTATCCCCCACCCAGAAGTACGCGTCAGGGCCTGTGCCGTCGTAGGCGAACCCTTTCACGAACACCGTGAACACTTGGCCTCGGATGCCGTGGGCGTACTGCGTCAGCTTGCCTATAAGCCCCCACTATTGGCTGACTTGGCCATACTTCACCACGCAGGCCCAGTGCATTGGTGTAGTCTGTAGGTGGTATATTAGTGACCAACCTTTCATCAGATTACAGCATTGCCCCAGGCCTTTGATCAGGTTTTACTACCTAGTTTGCTTCGTGTTTTCCGAAGCACCTGTGACAAATACCACTAACATTGTCAGAAAGGCCACCCATTACCTCTGATGATTCATCTGATCGATTCCGGTTATGGCGACCACTTCGACTCCTGTTTTGCCAGAGCTTATGCGCCCGAAGATGGCTTACGTAGCCGATCTTCGCGGCAAACCTCCTTGCACATTGAGGGCGTCTGAGAACGTCGCCAATATAATCTCTACTGACACAGCAAGGCACTCACCTCGTAGTATAATCCTCAGGGTACGGCACCAGCGTGCCCTCAGGCGAGGGTTGAGGCGTATCCCCCACCCAGAAGTACGCATCGGGTCCGGTGCCGTCATATGCGAACCCTTTCACGAACACTGTGTGCTCATCCACGGCGAACACTTGGCCGTGGATGCCGTGGGCGTACTGCGTCAGCTTGCCTATAAACTACCCCCACTATTGGCTGACTTGGCCATTCTTCACCAAGCAGGCCCAGTGCATTGGTATGTAAGTGACCAACCTTTGATCAGATTATAGCATCGCCCCAAAGCGTTTGATCAGGTTTTACTACCTAGTTTGCCTCGTGTTTTCCGAAGCACCTGTGACAAATACCACTAACATTGTCCGAAAGGCCACCCATCACCTCTGATGATTCATCTGACCGATTCCGGCTATGGCGACCACTTCGACTCCCGTTTTGGCAGCGCTTATACGCCCGAAGATGGCTTACGTAGCCGATCTTCGCGGCAAACCTCCTCGCTCATTAAGGGGTATCTAAAAACGCGCCAAGATAATTATCTATCTACACAGCAAGGCACTCACCTCGTAGTATAATCCTCAGGGTACGGCACCAGAGTGCCCTCAGGCGAGGGTTGAGACGTGTCCCCCACCCAGAAGTACGCATCGGGTCCGGTGCCGTCGTAGGCGAACCCTTTCACGAACACCGTGTGCTCATCCACGGCGAACACTTGGCCTCGGATGCCGTGGGCGTACTTCGTCAGCTTGCCTATAAGCCCCCACTATTGGCTGACTTGGCCATACTTCACCACGCAGGCCCAGTGCATTGGTGTTGGTGGTATGTAAGTCACCAACCTTTGATCAGATTATAGCATCGCCCCAAAGCGTTCGATCAGGTTTTACTACCTAGTTTGCCTCGTGTTTTCCGAAGCATGATTCATCTGACCGATTCCGGCTATGGCGACCACTTCGACTCCCGTTTTGGCAGCGCTTATGCGCCCGAAGATGGCTTACGTAGCCGATCTTCGCGGCAAACCTCCTCGCACATTGAGGGCATCTGAGAACGCCGCCAACATCTGGGGGCACGGCAGTGCCCCCACCAAGTCGAGCAAAAA
>NW_021134181.1:0-3148 GCF_004193835.3 Ostrinia furnacalis | reverse complement strand
TTTTCAGCTTCCGCTACTGCGTTGATGTCTTTAGTATGAAAAACTCAAAAGTTACGCAGATTTTAAAATTGCTGTATATTTTGACGCTGTAAACAAAATAAAGCATGGACGGTAGGGATTGCAATCCGGTCCGGCGGATCCGGTAATCCGGCGGATCCGGTGTGTTTTTGGACCTACCGGATCCGGTGAGTCGGCGCCGGATCCGGTGGCGGATCCGGTAAAGCAAAAAATACGCGAACGTGAACTGGGAAAGTCGAGCGCGCGCGCATTTGCCAGATCGCTAGACGTGCCGCGACACTACATTGTATTTTCCTTTGCAAAAAATAAATGCTTCTTGTTTTATTGTTTCTTAGGAGTCAGATTGTTTCTTAAAAAGAACTGAAGTTGAATTTATAAACACAAATTTAAAATACTGTTTTGTTAATTTAAGTCTGTGTACCTAGATTAATAATAAGAGTTTAATAGTACCTATTATTACTTAAGTACTTTCAGATACTTACATACAGCAATAAGTGAGAGTCAGACTGATTACTAACTTTATTAATTAGAATTTTCATAATTTTATTAGTACAAATTAGTACTTACCAAAAATTACAATTAATACCGAAAAATATAAATAAAAGTGACTTTATTTTGCATAAATACGTATTTCCTTTTTCTTTTTATGTACTACTAGCTGACCCGGCGAACTTCGTACCGCCTTAGCGTAGAGATTTTCTTTAAATTTTTTTCCGTAAGAACCATCCTTGGACTTCCACAAACATTTAAAAAAAAGAATTATCGAAATCGGTTCAGCCGTTCACACGTGATGCCGTGACAACGCGAAACGGGTTTCATTTTTATATATATAGATTATCAAAACTAAAAATCACTAAATACTAGACCAAGTCACTTTGCAATCCGGTGAAATCCGGCCGGATTGAAAATGATACCGGATTGCAATCCCTAATGGACGGTCTTAATGAATTGCCTTTTTCGTTTAAAATTGACCACCTAATTGGTACCTAAATGGCATGGTATTTCCACCAGACATTGTCGCCAGGCGAGGTTTTGTCCTTTATTCATAAGTTTATTCGTAATAAATAGTATCTTTTTAATCTAGTACAGTCAACAGCACATGAGACTACACATTTATACTGCCTAACAGCCTGTATTTAAACGAGATAAGACGCCGATGTGTCTATATTCTTAGAACATAGTTAATGTAAAATTGTTTCATTCCTTGAAATGTGCACTTAAAAGCTAAAAAAAATGTACACCTATTTTCATAGACTTATACCCGTATTCACAAACATTACTATGAGGTCTTACAGTGCGCGTGGACGCAAAGGGCGACACACGAACCAATCACAGAGCTCTATTCAACGATGTGCGTTCGATTTGCTGCTTCATAAGCAAGCATCGTATTGTGTATACGGGTGTTAGGTACAGTCAGGTATTACTAGATATGGCCTTTTATCAAATTATGGACATTTTAAAGACTCATTCCACTATTCCCCGTTGACAATCCCCGTCAACAGGGATTAGTTCACTAATCCCCGTTAATGTCAATTGGAGCTTAAAATAGGGAATAATGAACTAAAAAGGTCATTAATCCCCATTACGTTAAAAATAAAATACTAATGTAACGGGGATTAATGAACTTTTTAGTTCATTATTCCCCATTATAATCTCCAATTGGCGTTAACGGGGATTGTCAACGGGGAATAGTGGAATAAGCCATTTTAAAGGAGGAGGTTCTATGTTCCACTGAATTTTCTTATATTTCAGAACTACGTAGGCCAAATAAAGCCGGTGGACGAAGAGCACTCGCTCCAGCGGTTCAACCAGGGGGCGCCGCTGACGTACCGCGTGCACTTCCCCGTCACCTCCCCGCTGCCCAAGCTTACGTCGCTCGTGGTCAACAACCAGGAGCTGTGCTCTGGACCGCCAGGTAACCAATTTGTTTAATAATAATAATAAAAAGACCGCACAATGTACTGCAAGAACTTGTTTGAACGTTTCAATCTCCAATATCCAGAACTCAATATATCAAGTCAGAGAATCCTTGACACGTGTCGCATAGTTCGGAAGTTCTTGCAGGACGACAACACCCAAAACCCCAATCCAGCAAACGCAGCTCACTTGGCCTAGGCCCGTGTGTCAGACTCAGCCGTCAACACCGGAGAAATTATCTTTCTTCGTTTGGACAATTTCACACAGCGTTATCTAGCCCCAAAGTAAGCAATTAATATGCTTGTGTTATGGGTGCTAGCTTAACGGGTATACTACATAATATACATACATAATACATAGTTAATCGAACCCGGGACCTCTCGGCATAGTAGTCCGTTTTAGAAGCACTACACCAAAAAGCCGAAAAGTTTGATTTTGCCCCAGGTAGGAATTCGTCGACGCCAAAAAGGGGCGAACGTTTTTTATTTATTTAATTGAAATGCAAGTGAGCTTACAGATTTATATCCAAAGCGCTTTATAAAATTATTTTCTTCTTCTTCCTCGGTGCCTCCTGATGAGGATCACGACAGAGCCTTGTCACACTGGCGGATCGCAAGCGTTCGCTGCGTCACCACTCCGCTTTGAAAACGCTTGCGATCCGCCAGTGTGGCAAGACTCGTAGTGTTCCTCCACAGACTGCGGTCATAATCAGTGTGGATCGCATAAAATTATACAGGAGAGCAAAAAACGACATACCTAGTGCCTGAAGAATGGAGCATTTCTGTAACATAAAACAACTTTTTGACCCTTTCGCCCCTTTGGGAGGAATTGAACCCAAGACCCAATCTTTCGCTCGTTGGTATTTATTTTCAAGTTTTTAAAATTCGTAAATGCAAAAATCATAATAATAAGTACAGTATTTGATATCAACAAGTGTCTAATACTCGCGATAGATCCTCATCCAACGATATTCTTTTCAAACCTATACTACCTACTGCTTCAACTATGACTCAAAAGATGGCCTTTTCCTCTTTATTAATATGATTCACAAGAATGATAAAGGGTACTTCTCATTTACACTCAAATTTGATGGTCACACAATAATAGTTCATAAACGGTATAAGTTAGAACAATAACTTTGAAATCAGATGATAAAATATCTATTTAGCTACATACAAAATAAATTTTATCGTAATAGAAGCAAAAATAATAT
>NW_021134178.1:0-1179 GCF_004193835.3 Ostrinia furnacalis | reverse complement strand
TTATTCCTGACGTGTAGAGCTACTTCAAAATGCAATAATCACAGTATGTAATGTTATTTTAGGATTAATGGAGTAATGGAATGAATAATTAATCATATCACTTACCTTTAAAATAAAATTTGAGTAATTTTACTGTCGTAGAGCAGCAATCTATGTTGATAAAATTAGTTAATTCCAGTGAAGCAAAAAAAAATTACGTTGTTCGTATTTACCAAAATTTCAGTACTAATTATAGCATAATCATGAAAATCGAATTGATCCGTCCATTCTCATTTACCGTAATATAATAATCTAGCGTACATACTAGGTAACTTAGCGTGGCCACGTACAAGTTAAATTAATAAAATTCCATTATGGGAAAAAGAAAAAAAGTATACAATGGGGTTGCCGTGTCTTCTCCCTTTTTTCGAAACTGCGTCTTCTCCTTATCCATTGACACGCATGACACTCCCGGCGGGAACACAATCGTCACGGCTCCAACAACACCCAGCGCCCAGCAACAAACATCATCGACATCGGACTCCTACCATGAGGGCGCTACTGTGCCACTGTTTACATCGGCTCCGTAGTATTGTTTATCTTAAAAATATGTACTGGCTACAAAATCGTACAAATGTGTAATATTTCGGCGTGTCAAGCATTAGTGCATCTGTGACATCGTTGGCCTCACAAAAAAAACAGCAGATACGGCCAAAAACAGTGAACATTTATTGAGCTAAAACATTTCAATTAACGGAACAGAACTCGCTTGTGGACTGTCAGTGATAAGTGTTACAACATTCGGTTAATACAGTGGTCATTTGCAGTGTCTGAGACGGTGTTTACTTTAAGATTATAGAAACTTAGTGAAAATATAACCTCATCACAGCTCTTAGACCTGCAATTAGTTTTACAAATAATAATCAACCACCCTCTACTGAGCAATAACAACGGACCCAAGGTATCTGAAATTTCGACACTTCTCACAGAACAACTTTGGCGTAGTGGTAAAACATCGGACTGTATCATCGCGTCACCCCCGGTTCGAATCCTGACGAACTTGTTTTTTTTTTTTTGTTTCTTTTTTTTGTGATTTTGTTGACTACTTTGCTCCTAATTCTGAAATAGAATCAAAAATGGCAACAAGGGGAACCGTAACAAAAAAAACTGGGGAGCTGCCCGCCTGCGCAGGTTGCCGCC
>NW_021134177.1:0-502 GCF_004193835.3 Ostrinia furnacalis | reverse complement strand
CGCCCATTTTAAGTATGCACTGTACTTGCCACGCAAATATTACTATTCACATGACGTAGGCACCCTGAGAAAGAGTTTAATGCTAAGCCAAGTTGTATCCTAAACCTATTGCAAAATAGAAGAGATCCGAAAAATCAATTCACATTTACTTACAACCCGAAATAGCACTGATGCATCAGTATCATGACACATTTATTTTAGTTACGAGTTAAACTGTTATGAACTAATAATGATCCTTCCGCAGGTTCACCTACGGAAACCTTGTTACGACTTTTACTTCCTCTAAATGATCAAGTTTGAGTGTCTTTTCCCATTCATAGAAATGTTGCCATTTCTTAGATCAGAATCCAACAATCTCACTAAACCATTCAATCGGTAGTAGCGACGGGCGGTGTGTACAAAGGGCAGGGACGTAATCAGCGCAAGCTAGTGACTTGCGCTTACTAGGAATTCCTCGTTCATGTGAAATAATTACAATTCACAATCCCTGATACGACAGTGT
>NW_021134175.1:0-11332 GCF_004193835.3 Ostrinia furnacalis | reverse complement strand
CTACCCTTGCTAGATACAAACGAAAATACATCATGTTTGTTGAAAAATGACCCTTATCTTAAGTACACAAGATCTCATAGTGTAGAACTTGATGTACAAGTAAAGGTATTTGTACCAAAATACTTAACGAAATATTTCAATTCCAACTTATTCCGCAGAAATTATTCCGAAAGGTAATATAATTCCAATTCCAATTCGTGGTCTTTCCACAAAATTACCCTGAACAGGAAGCGAATTATACAATTTGAGTAAACGATCTCCTGTCTATTTAGATTATGAAATTAAAAACTTCCCTTTTCAACAGGGGCGGTGGCTGACACAGTGTAGAGTCAACAGCTGAAAGTTAAATAACAATGAAACTTTTAAAACTTGACTTACTTTTGGCACAAATCGCACCTTACTACTACGCTCACAAGAGCGCATTTTTTTTTTGTGTTCAGAATTGATCTACCTCACAGCTCAAGCGTCAGGGTTGTATCAGCAAAGTAAAATAAATAAAAACTTAATTTTAAGAAGCATTATTGTATTTACGATTGGTAAACTTTAAACTTCAGTGTTGCGATAATTCGAAATTGGACAAACAGTTTTAAAAGGTGTTGTGTTGGAAAATAGACACGGTGAAGTAAAGGTAATGTTTTTATAAGCTAAAATAATTTTTTTGCTACAGTTTTTTGTCATATTTCAAAATTATTTAAAAAGTGTAGTTTTTTTAAATTATTTAAATTACTACAATTAATTATTATTCCTAAATATTACGATTTTCCATTAAAGAAGGATAACAGTGCTGTTGGAACAATAAACCTTAATTGCGACGATGACCGACCGAGCGTGTATAGAAATACGCGTGTGCTCACAGGCGCATGGCGGCCCTGACTGATTTGCAACTTGAAGTTGTCGCGCGCTGTAGGTAATTATCTCGGTCAGCATAGGCGAGTGACGGAGGCCTGCTTTTGGGTCAAGTTAAATATTGGAAAAGTGACTCATCGAGCTATAAACAGTGTGACTTCTTATAATGTGATTATATGGGAGTTATAACAAATATCTATAAAAGCGAAAGGTCAATGACTGACTGACTGACTCACTCACTCACTCATCACGAAATCTCAGAAACTACAAGTGCTAGGAGTCTCAAATTTTGCATAGGGGTTCCGTTTAGACCGTAGGTGCTCACTAAGACGTTCCTTATAGGGTGTAGACATCCGCTAAGAACGAATTTTACGAAACTCCACCCTTATATGGGTAAAACGGGATCCACGCGTACGAAGTAGCGGGCGGCCGCTAGTATCGTATAAATTTTCATGCAGGTCACTGAAAAACTGTCTAACAGAAATAAAACCAGGTAATAGTTACACTGAAAAAAATGTTTGGTTACTGCTTACACAACAAAAGTGACCACCGAACATTTTGGTTATGAGGAACAACATGTTGTGTAAATTAAACAAATAATTCTGTAGTGAGCTAGACTTAGTTTGGTTATAGTTAACACCTAGATTAGGCACTTATTTATGTAGATGACTAATTTTATGTTTAAACTGAACACAAACTAAAATTACGCACTCAATTAAATATTTCTAGGTAAATACGGTAATAAACAAGACAGAATTATCTCATAAACTTGACCTTTTATTGAGAAGTACATCTTATCATCTATTTTGCACTCTCGGCTAACAAGGATACCTACTTCGTCTGCAATTAAGTTGTTTAAATTGACATTTATTCCAAAACAATTCGATAAAAAGTTCATGTAGGTATGTACCTTGTTCGCGCTGCTACATTATAGCCTATTTTATTTTTTATAATTAACGTCTATACTACTAATTAAACCCAATTGTAATGTACTATTTAAACCATGAAGTAAACCGGTATTGTATTTCCAAAAACCGAGTCTAATAAAACTCATTTTATTTTTGCAAGTAGTCTTTTAAAAAGCACTTTTACACGTCCCAATATTAATTCTACCACTTATCTCTCTCATCAAGCCCTATTATAACCTCCAACACAACTATACATACACCCAATAGAAGTTAATATTCTCTTAATTATGTTATTCTTGTCGTATCGACAATAGGTTAACAGTGTCAGCCCAAAACTCCGCTACAAGAGTGGCGTTGTCAGTAGCTAACTTTAAATCTTCCTGCGTGCAGTTGTTTGGGCACTCAGGGCACGACATCATGTGCTAAATTAATGTTTGACTTGACGATGCATTACGGTACTCTCATTTGCAAAAGTTAATGTCACTTTTGTGCCAATTTTCGGCGATTTTTGTCCTCTACGGACAAAAGTACAAAAGTCCCTCGTCTGCACAGGCCTTTGTTTCAACGCAGTTATTGTTCTAGGCGAGAATGAGTGGCAATACTAATTTGTTTTCCATAATATTTCCATCTCGCACCTAAGTGCTGGAGAAATTAAAATGCGTTGTTTGTTTGCAATATTTTTTCTTCGTTTAAAAGCTCTTTCAATTAACAAGCGTTCGAGTTTTCTTTGTTTGTGGTTTTATTTGGAAGTCTGTTTGGAATTAAAGAGGGTATTCATAATAATCACTTGCTTTGAGCATCATTACCTAGATATTTGGAAGGTTGGACAATCAATCCGTAGTTAGAACAACCGATTGTCTCACGACAAGTGGTTACATGTCAGAAAAAGCTGTTTTTCGAATACAGTTTTTAGCTTTAATTTTTAAACAACATATTTTAACGATTAGTTTATATTTTGTTAATATTTAACCATTAGAAACAAAACTTGACAATCGGTTGAGTTAACTACGGATCAAAAAACTTACTTGTGTATTATTAAAAAGTTTCCCTGAAGTTATATTTATTTTTATCTCACATATGTCTATTTCCATTTATTGACAGGCCAATTGGACTGTTGGGTCAGCTAGAAATAATCGGCATTCTGTTGTTTTATTCCCCCGAGTAAAGAACAACTCAAAACCACGTAACATTATAAATGCTAAACTGAATATATTATGCGTGGGCTACAAAATAAACTTCAAATGTTCCGTAATATACTTATTAAGTAAAAAAAGAAATACATCATTAGTTTTCCGATAATGGCCGGTATTCATTCCAAGAAATGAAGGCAGGCCACGTAGAGTCTAGCAATTCTGTGTTATTAATTCCTAAATAGAATTTGCGAGGAGCGTGGGTGGGGAATCCCTTAATTATATTTGTTAAAAGACGAGATCTTGAAGTATTTGTGTATTTTAACAACCTTAGCTTTTGTTGTTTAGACACAGTGACTTTCAATATTGATATCAATTAGGTTGTTAAGCGAAATACACATTTTTTTGACGGCCCCGACAAGTTTCAACACGCGCTGGTCAGCGCTGGATGCTGCCATATAAAATGCCATTCAACTTGCTTCCTTTGTGAACGAACGGACCAGCGCTGACAAGTGCCGGTAAGCGCTTATAAGTTTCCAGCTTTCTCTGTATAAGGCCTAAGGTCAATTACTGATAATGGTGATTTAAAAAAGAAGATAGAAGATGATTCGGCGTTTGTTTTTCATTCCAAAATACAAACACATTGTGCTTATTCCAGCAATAAAACTGACTGCAAGTTTGATTACTATGCGCCGTACTGTGCCGAGTACGGCAGTTAGAGCAACACCAATTTTCATAAAAACTTATAGCTCACTAATTGCACGATGTTTTTAATTGAAACGGGCGCTCGCTCAGTTCTAATGCTTTTGTTGGCCGAAAGCTTATTGTTCTGTGTTATACATATAGACTGCTAAAAGCTCTACTTCTAGGGATATACTTTTATTTAACATTTTATACTTTTGATATTTTCCAACCCGTCTGCCCAGCGCGTGGGAAGTGAAGCCAAATCCTCCATTAGCCTCAGTTTCCATGCGAAGTGGAGTGGGGAAATATTTTGAATAACCAATCTATACTAATATTATAAAGCTGAAGAGATTGTTTGTTTACTTCAACGCGCTAATCTCGGGAACTACTGGTCCGATTTGAAAAATTCTTTCAGTGTTAGATAGCCCATTTATCGAGGAAGGCTATAGGCTATATACCATCACGCTACGAGTAATAGGTGCAGACCAAAAATGTTGCGTAACGGGTTTTGACGCGTACGAAGTCGCGGGCACAGCTAGTTATTGGTAATTTTTCTCCGCAGTTATAAAGGACTAGCCTTCCGCCCGTGGCTTCGCCCGCGTGGAATTTTGTCTGCCACAGAAAAACTTTTTCGCGCGCGTCCCTGTTTCAAAAACCGGGATAAAAACTATCCTATGTCCTTTGTCCTTTCCCGGGACTCAAACTATCTCTATGCCAAATTTCATCAAAATCGGTTCAGTGGTTTAGGCGTGAAAGCAAGACAGACAGACAGACTGAGTTACTTACGCATATAATCTACTATACTATAAATAAGTCGGGTTTTCCTCCCTGACGCTATAACTCCAGAACGCACGAACCGATTTCCACGGTTTTGCATTCGTTGGAAAGGTCTCGGGCTCCGTGAGGTTTATAGCAAAGAAAATTCGGGAAAAGGGGGTAAAACAGGATCCACGCGTACGAAGTCGCGGGCGGCCGCTAGTATTAGTATAGATAACAGTGGTAAAATGGCGCACGCGCAAATATAACACCCACCTACCCTCGTTTTAAACACTCGTTTGTTCCGCGCTATAAGCAAAGTTATTTCAGCCGTAATAAAAGTGAGTATAAAATCAGCCCATTTTACCCTCTATTGAATATGGAGATTGCTAGTTCACCAAAAATACCAATTACGTCACTAAGATAGGCAGATTACTATTATTTATAGATGATCCTAAAAAAAAGCCTTATTTTCTTGTTCAAAAAATATCAGACGCGAAATTTAATCCTTGATAAGTTCCTACAAAAGATGTAATAAGAGACTTTTTCACAAATTGAGAATTACTACGCACTAAGATAATCACATTTATTTTTATGTTAATGCTAAAAGCTTTCTAACGCGTTGACAACAGGGGGAATGAGCAGTAGGTTTGTTTACAAGTAGGTACATAGTACCAATAAAAACAGTGAACACGGGCCATAATATCCTTTTGGCCATCGCGCTTTTGTAAATTAAGGTCTTTGTATAAACCAGCTTTTTCATGCATAATTTTAGCACTTCCACTGCTTGTGTCAAATCAGCCTTTCTTATCCTCACGCCAAGTCAACGTTCCCCCGGAAGAAACTTGACCTTCACAGGTTGAGTTTTTATTGACAGTCAAGCTGTAGATCCTGGCTACACAGGAGTTGCGGCGGTGGGAACGAGGGGTGGGAATAGTCCCGTTCTCCTCAAGCCATATTATTTGTTGTGAGATGTAAAGGGAATTTCACTGTAAAAAAGTGTGTCAAAAATATTAGTAGTTACTAATATTTTAAAAAGTTAAGTAAGTAAGTTTTAGTGAAGTTTCACAAGTTAGTAACTTTTGATAAAAATCGTGATTCTCAGGACCATGTCCTAGCCATCAAAAGAGAAGAAATTTTAGTTCTTCTTGCTTGTAGTGTGTTGTAAAGTTTGTTTTTGTTTTTACTATAATTCTAGGCTTTATTTTAACTGTTATTTTTTGAACTACTGACATTCATGTTCACTGTGTACCTTCCGAGATGAAATTATTTTAGAATCCGAATGAAATAAGCCTTGCTAATTATTATAACTCCGCTTTCAGTATTGTCGCTGTGTTCTTTCAGACTTGTTATTAAGATTTCAGAGAAAGTTAATTTTCTTGTGTTTTAACGTTGGTTTTGGTGAAATTTTGGACGATTCACGAAATGTCTTATCTCGTTTTTCATTTGTTTACCTTTGCTAAAGTTCGTTAACGTTTTCCTTTGTTTTAGTTTACAACAGGATAATTAAACACTACTTAGTCAATTTACACACTTTTTATGATCTTGATTTGTCAAATTGCGACCAATTTGTACATTATGGCAAAGAATTTAGTGCGTCATCAGTTCGCAAACTCAATGAGGGCATCGTATTTGCCCTTATCCGTTGGCACCACTGCTGTATACTTAGTAAGGTCCTGTCATTCGCTAGTGACTAATACAGTGGTACCAACTGGTCAACGCTGAAACAGTCTGTAGGACAAAATATCGTAATTGAACTCCTTAGAGCGCTGGCATTTTTTTTTGTTAGTGAGTGTTATTGAGGTACACATGCAATGGTAGCTAGTGGAGTACTCCAATTGCAGTGCAGTGATTTAGTTTGTGAATTATGATGATTGTAATTTGTTAGTTCCTTAAGTTTGGTTAAATTCTTTTAGGTGATCGACTATATGGGTAATGTAGGCTTTGAAGCTTTTTGCTGTCTTTATGTCTGGTAGATTATGGGTTGATATTTAGCAAGCGGGATGTGATTTCAAGGTTATATCGGGTTGAAGCAAATCTAGGGCACTGTGTTAAGAGGTGTTTCCAAGTTTGTGGAGTCTGGTCATCGCAGGGACAGCGGTCATCTGCGACGATATGGAAACGATGTAGGTATTCCTTATGATAACCGTGGTTGGTTAAGAACTGGGTGGTGGCAAAGTCCGGTCGGAAGATCTTTTTAAACTCCTGCAAGGTGTTGTATGTTGGCAGGATGGATCTTGTATCATATGGACGCAGGTGTTCGGGTCCATATACAAAGTTTTGGCCGATTCTTTACATTTTTGCCTGTTTTGATGTGAAATGGCACGGATTATAATGTTCGGGAAAGACAGCAGCAGGCAGCGAATTCCGGACCCTAGTCTATTCGCATTGTAAAAAAGTTACTCACTCATCATCATCACTATTGCTCTTCAAATGTAAAATAACCAATTTCGTTTATTAGTATGGGGTGCAAAGTAATTCAGAGTTTAATGAAAATCTCGTGCAGTTTTTCCAAGTTTTATATCCTGTTCTAGTTCTTTCTAGAGAATTTTATGCCGTCGGCTTTATTGCATTCAGAGAAGGTTTGTAGTTAAGTTTACTTTATTAAAAAGCTAGTTAACATTAACTCATTTTATACCTGTACTAGCTTTGCCCGCGTGAATAGGGATGATGACTGGGTAATGGTAAATGAAATTCTATCTAGTCCGCCAGACAGTTAATAAAAAAAATTGGACACATATTTTTTTTCATAATCGGATAATTACAGTATTATATTGAGTTGAAATGTCGCGTGACGTCATTTTTTAGTATAAAATCTACTCAACCGTGACGTAACGCGCCATTTCAACTCGATGTAGCAATGTTATTATTTAATTATGAAAGAAAATAAAAAAATATGAGTCTAATATTTTCTAATTATCTGTCTGACGGACAAATAATTTAAATTTTGTCATCTAGCCTATTTCGGGGTAAGTCGCAAAAAATAATCGTCTACAAACGTCCCCTTTAAAAAAAAGCTTCATTGTGCGCGTGCCCCTCTTTAAAACCGGGATAAAAACTATCCTGTATCCCTATGTCACAATCTATCACTACACTGAATATGCTTCGTTCGTTCGTTCATTTCAACCAAATGACGTCCACTGCTGGACAAAGGCCTCTCCCAAGGCTTCTTTCCAACGATCGGTCCTGCGCTGCCCGCATCCGAATAGGTATGCTTACCACGAGGGATGAACGTGTGCAGGACGACTACAAATTCGTCTTACAGAACCCTATATAAAAACATCAGAAGAAACCGCAGTAAATACGTATACGCAACTATAGCTATAGATATGCAATAAAGAACGACTACAGCATAGACCTCGGACACCGTATAGCATCGCGACTTCGGATACCGTATAGACCGGACTCCTACAGCGTGTGACATCGACCGCACCGTGTTCACCGTTTATAGCGCCACACCGCGTATAGTACAGAAGCCACGAGGTACGAAGACGTGGCAACGATCCACCACCGATTATAGTATAGTAGTGCAGCGATTGGAGACACCGTCAGCGGAGCTTCTACAGTCTACAGTCCACCGCTCTCCGTTCACCGCATCCGTACAGCCCACTCCGCTCATTTACTCCAGTCACAGTTATCTGGCCTCCGACAGTTTTTAGCCGGATAATAAACAGTTCTGCACAGAACGGGACCAATTATTTTCTAAAAAGTCATAAAAATTGGTTATCAGGTCTTAGACTATTATGATAACAAAGAGATAGAGTTAGATACGTACGTGATATAGCTCGTTTCATCCACGACGACGCGCCGCACCAATATTTGGTCGAGGGTAACGCGGGGTGCGGGGAGTTTGATCCGAGCAATCCGAGCGTCATTATTGTGGTGTGCGTGTCCACTCATGGATGATTTAGCGTGTACCGATAACACTCAAACATTAGCGGAAGAATGGTGGGGCGCGTCTTCGTGGATGAAACGATCCATAATAATCTAAATCTAAATATAAAAGGAGAAACTGACTGACTGACATATCAACGCACAACCTAATCGACTAAACGCAGGCACTTGAAATTTGGAAGGGACGTAGCTTAGGTACCATAGCGGTGCACTAAGAAAGAAATTCCCGAAATTCCCACGGGAACGGGAATTAGCGGGAAAATCCTTTTGTATGAAAAATCTAAACCGCTTAAGTTAGACGCTTGAAATTTAGCGTGCAGGTACCTTAGTAAACTTAAAGCTTAGTTACAACAGGATATTGCAAAATTCCCACGGGAACGGAAGTTAGCGGGAAAAAACTTTTGTATGAAAAAATCTAAACCGCGTAAGATAGATGAAGGGGGTAAAACGGGATCCACGCGTACGAAGTCGCGGGCGGCCGCTAGTATTATATTAGTATGATCATCTATCTACGTCCAACCCTTCAGTCGTCTCACCTGGGTCACTCTGGCCTTATCTTTTAATCCACACGTTTGCATTATGTAACATTATAACATAGGTACCTACATGGCAGCGGCTTCGTAATGGAAGGTTCACAGAAATTCCGACCACCCCGGTCAGTAGTAGAGATGTCAAGTTGGACATCGATATCGACAAATGAATCGAAACTTAGATTCAATTAACTGTTTCACAACCAATCTTCAACACTTAGTAAGTGTAATGGACTGTCTGAATTGAAAAAAGTATTTTTCTACTCAAACCACTTTTGCATGGGCCCAAGATCAACTATACTAAAGTTATAAACAAAGAAGTATCAATGGATGTCCGTAGTTCAGCTCAAATAGACGTACTACGTCTACGCAGACAATTAAATGATAACTATTGTTTTTTTTTTTTTTGAGAACAGTATCTATATCGCTACAAAATACGAGTACCATAAGTGTCTGAGACCAGTACCTCTGGGCTAGCTTGCTTAGGCTGAGTAAGCCCTACAAATAAAAAACCATATCGACACCAGCACAGCACTAAAGCTTTTCCTTTTAATAAAGACCCCTTCTATTTTCCAAACGTAATGCCATATTTAAATTATTTGCGAGTTAATGTAGCGAAGACGCCGCTTTCGGAGTTAATAAAATTATATTTAATTTTCATTTCGACTTTTCGCAGCAAAAATACATTAAGTAATTCTTACCTTTGTTCTTTGGAATGGCTGAAGGCGATAGGTAAATGGGAAATATTAAGCAAATGTATAAAGGTGAAGTAGTAAAATAAAGTAACGAGTACCTAACGGCTAATAAGTTGCTAACAAATAAAATATATTTTTCGTTCATATCAAACAAAATTTGCAGCAGAAAAACAGCAAAAGTAAAAGACGCATGAGTTAAAAATTCACCTGTAGTTGCGGGTCCGAATTCCACTGGAGGCATTATTAGTATTGCGAGCAGGAGAATTATTTCTTGAAGGACGAATTTCTGTCATGAAGAAAACTACTACTAGAGAGCCAAAGCACACTATGCGTTGCGGCGCCGCCGCACCGCAATGATTTCGCAGTATCGTATGGCGCAGCGCTTGTGTGCCCGCCACAGATATTTCTATGTAGACAACGCAGCGATACCGCTCCGGCGTCGCACCGCCGCCGCAACGCATAATTGGTGAAAAAATTACGGAAACTAAGTAAATTAACGTATACGACTAAATGGCTATTCCAGTTAAAAACAAAACTAAATTTTTAAGTCTTAAGCTTAAACCCCAAAACTATTTCAAATTCTACACAAGAATAAAATGAAAAAATCAACAGAAAGACTTTAAAGACTTAAGGCCGGGTAACAGAGAAAATGGCGAAAATGAGGTTTTCATTTTTCATTTTTGAGGTACTAAACAGTAAAATAAAAGGCTAAGATTTTTTTTGGGCATAGTTGAGGATATTTTCTAGGGCTATTAACGGATGGAAACACGATTTGATGAAGTTGACTCGATAGAATAAATTCCCAAAGTTACCTCTATTCGTTTTCTAATTATGGTTTTATTTTTAAAATAAGGGGGTAATCTCGGGATCTACTGAACTGATTTTAAAAAATCTTTCACCAATAGAAAGCCACATTATATCTGAGTGTAATAGGTTATTTAAAAACAAAAAAATTCCACGCGGGCGAAGCGGCGGGCGGAAAGCTAGTTTATTTATAATTATGTAAGAGCACAATTATTAAAGTCGAAGTCAAACATTCTTTATTTGTGTGGACCTATATTAACGAGAGATTACAAGGCGTCAAATATTTCAAGAAAAAAATTAAAAACTATTAAAGCTAAATTTTGCTCTCATGGAGCCTTTACCTACTCTGACAAATTAAGACTTAGAGAAGAAACTAATAATAAAACTATTTAACTGTCCTGCAATGAAAAGCTTGATCGGGTACAACACCTCAAGTCTCAACCTCTTGATTTCATTAAAAGACTCCGAATATCAAATCTGTTGGGAACCCAACAACGCGCGGGAGGAGACGTGCGGGCGGCGTACAATGACTAACGTCACCTCGGGCCGACAGCGTCATCATCGGCTGCGCTCGGCTCACACACTCGCTTTTGGACACCACCGTCGACGCACGATTACCGCGTATCCTAGATAATTATTGTAAATTATTTTTATACAGTCCACTATTTTATTTCTAACTAATATTCGTTAGGACCCTAACAAATCGCTTAGGTATCTAAAGTCAAACGATTCTGAAATGTCAAGTGGACTAATGAATAACCCATTAAGATAGTAGCGCCCTCCTGTCAATGACATACCTGGAACGATAGAGTTTTGAACAACTAATAAAAATGCTTTGTCCTAAATGACTGACGGATATCGTAGAGACCTGAAAGTTGGAAGGTGTGTTCTTTTTCAGATTGTGTTCAATGTCAAGTGAAATCTCAAATTGAAATCTCAATCTCAATAAGGAGACTCTGTATTTATTCCTAGAATTCCCCAAACACCGTCAAATTACCCTTTCGAATTCAAGACAGTGCAGTTTCCCATCAGTCTGCTTCGTAATGACTATAAACAAAGCTCAAAGTCAAACTCTAGCGACCTCT
>NW_021134174.1:0-1090 GCF_004193835.3 Ostrinia furnacalis | reverse complement strand
TGTCAGTTAAGATTAGGCAGTTCGATTTTTTCAAGTTATTTATAATTTTCAAACTATACTTTATCTTAAAGATTACATAAAAACAAATCATGTTTACATTAAAACAATTTAAAATTCGTTAAATAAATACCAAAAACCGCTGTGACTAAGGATACGCCCAATAAACACACGCCGCCCGTTTTCGTGCTTGATGTAAAAGAAGTGACAAGCTGGCTATGTTAAACACTTGATTTGAGTTTCGTTCTATACTCTATGGTCTATGGCCTTTTGTTTTACTAAAAAACGTGATCTACTCACGTATTTTTTAAGAACTTATTTTAACATTTGACTGTTCGTGACGATGGATACTCCAATTTTCGGGACAATCTTTCGTCACACCAAAAAAAAATATTTTTACAGATAAATAAAATTAAACTTTGTAGTTACCATGTTTAACAATGTATATCTCTTTTTATTTAAAAATAATTGTGTGGCTTCAACAAATTATTTCTAAAAAACCTAATAGTTCTAAGCAACACCTAATGGGGACATGCCGTTTTAGCTTTGTTATAAAAGTTTGAAGTCATTTTTTTAACACAGTTAAATTGTAATTGAAGCTCAGTGTAACTAAACTAAATAAACAGGTGTTATTAACTTTATTTAAATAAAATAAATGATAGTTTCTTCATTTTGTTTTATAGTATTAACCTTCGTTATTGTGGGGACAACCTTATTTTTGTACTGGACTCTAAAAGTAGAACCACCCAGGTACTTAGTACTTAAGATAATGGATAAAGTTTTACCCCTTATGACTTGCATGGGTAGCCAAATCTATCAAGATAAAATCAAAGTTTGGAAGTTTGGCAACTTAAAGTGTTTGTGGCCGTGAAAACCTTGAACTTGCATGGCACGATGAAATAATGTTCATAGAAATACCTACTTACTGGTATCAGTTATTAAGATTTAAGTGAAATATTGAATTATTTATTTATTTATTTATTTTCATCGGAAATAATGTAGGATTCTAATAAGTAAAATAATTTTTCAAATCGGTTCACTTTCAGTAGTTTCGAAGCCTATACAATACAGCCAATCATATTTACCTCTATAA
>NW_021134173.1:0-646 GCF_004193835.3 Ostrinia furnacalis | reverse complement strand
AAAAGTAAAAAGTAATTAAATCAAAGGCACTAAGTAGTATTGATATCAACTTCGAAGAAAATGACTGCCAAAATTACTTTCTACCCGTTCCACACGTCTTTCATGAATTATATTAAGGTATTGTTAAACTACATTTCAAGTAGATTGAACCAAGGAATCACTTTGTCCCGTACAAACTTTGCCCCCTTTTTTCACCCCCTTCATTTCATGACCCCATTTCGGAAAATCTTTTCTTATGAGATGCCTACGTCATAAAAAGAACACACCTTCCAACTTTCAGGTCTCTACGATATCCGTCAGTCATTTAAGACAAAGCATTTTTATTAGTTGTTCAAAACTCTATCGTTCCAGGTATGTCATTGACAGGAGGGCGCTACTATAATAATAATAATAATAATATATCTTTGGACAATCTCACACAGCGCCATCTAGCCCCAAAGTAAGCAATTAACATGCTTGTGTTATGGGTGCTAGCTTAACGGATATACTACTTATATACTTAGGTTTTTTTACACCCGTTACATAGTAACACCCAGACCCGTCACAGAAATTAAAATTCATCATTTCAATTTCTGCCCGGCCGGGAATCGAACCCGGGACCTCTCGGCATAGTAGTCCGTTCTGAACCACTACACCAAACGGCCGG
>NW_021134171.1:0-30736 GCF_004193835.3 Ostrinia furnacalis | reverse complement strand
TTAAAGGTTAAGCAGTTGTTTTCTATACAGGGTGGCAACGATAAGTGATCTCACTCGATTATTTCTAAACTATACAAGATATCGAAAAACTGGTTAATGATTCTGAAAGTGCTTAACGAGCCCTATCAAACTACAGAGGTTACAGAATAAACTGGATCTATCCAAAAATTTAATGTTTGCAGCTTTAATACATTTAGTAAAGCCACACAATATTATAAGAAATAAGACAAGATATCTAAAAACAGTAAAAACTGGTTACTGATCCTGAAAGTGCTTTACGAGCTCCATCAAACGGTAACACTAATAAGTTACAGAATAAACTGGATCTATCCAAAAAATATATGTTTTCAGCTTCCATTGATTGGTATTGATAGAGCTTGTGGAGCACTTTCAGGATCAGTATAAACACTTTTTCAATATCTTGTATATTTAAGAAATAATGTAATGAGATCACTTATCGTTTCCACCCTGTATAAAATAGACCAGTAAACTCGCAACTCCACTGCTGGACAAAGGCCCCGCAATCCCAAAAAAAAACTTCTTAACCCATATTATGCCCAGAACTATGTATTTAAATCTCTGATTTTTATGGAATTCGGCATATTTACAGTTTCTTTTATAGGCATCGCAAGAGAACTTGCACCATTCGCTCATTTTCGTGCCTCTGGGCATATGTGAGTGCATCTCACAATTCTCACCAGATCGTCGGCCAGTGGTCGCCACTCGAGAACTTTTCTTCTTCTCAATAATAATTATAGCCTCCGTAATACAGATAGGCACTTCATCATCATCATCATTTCAGCCATAGGACGTCCACTGCTGAACATAGGCCTCCCCCAATGCTTTCCATGTTGATCGATTGGTAGCGGCCTGCGTCCAGCGCTTCCCTGCTACCTTTATGATGTCATCGGTCCACTACTACTATGTACTAGATACTTATGTAACTAAATTTAAATTAGATTAAATACAATTAACTAAATTCAATTTAAACCTGTCTGCGAGGAACAAAGCGAATACGGAATCTGACATAATGAGAAGTGCTTGGGAAAATCCTAAACCGAATGAATTGAAACTAAAATATACTAGCACGTAACAAACGGACAAAACAATACCTTCCACTGAGTGTGTGGGCACCTTTTGTTCGGAGAATGTTCGTGACAGAAAATCGTGCAATGTAGAACTCGGAATTTACACGCTTGAGTGAGACAATCATTTTGTAAAGTTTTGTAAAGGTTTTTAGGTAAAGTCAGCATCAAATAGTTAGTTCGTGACACCAAAAGTGATTAAAAAGGTGACAACACAACATAATTCCAATAAAATTGTGACAAAGACGTGTTGCGAACTTTTTGGCTACTTTTGTGTCACGAATTATTTGACGCTGACTGTACCTATAGTTTAGATATAGGCCATAGACTTTTCCATAGATATTTAATGCATAATATGAAAGTATTTTATACGATAACATGATATTATAGTTACCTATGCAACTATTTCTTGTCTCCAAAGTGTGTCTTTTTTTAAAATAACTTGAAAAAAGCAAAGGCAAGCGGAAGGTCATGGGTTCGATTCTCACCTTAGGCAGTTCGATTTTTTTCAAGTTATTTTAAAAAATTAGATTGAATGGCGACTCTTAGAGTAGGCGCACACCGTTGATTTTTAGTTGGCCGATAGTTGTGCCCGATTTTGAATTGTATGAAGAATCGGCCAAATCGAATCGGGGTAGTTTGCGCACTCCCAGACATGCCCATACTGATCAACTGCCCGACCAAACTATCGGCCGACGAAAAATCAACGGTGCGGTGTGCGTCTACTCTTATCGCCCGAAAATTTTAATAACTAATTATGTCTTATCTTTGAATTGGCTTGACTGAGTGTAATGGAACATTATTTGACAGAAGACTGACATTTACACTTTAAATAAAGAATGAGATTTCTGCGAAACATCTTGAACAGAGCGAAATAAAACATTACATTCAGACAATTTAGGGCTCCAGTGCTTAGCTCAGTCAGCCTGAGGTATGGGAGCAGCAGTGACAGAGCATAAATATCTGAAGTCTCGCTGACATTTGACGTAACAAAATACAGGGTGGAAAAGATAAGTGATCTGGGTGGAAACGACAAGTGATCTCACTCAATTATTTCGAAACGGTACCAATAATAGGTTACATAATAAACTGGAACTTTCCGAAAATTCAATGTTTTCAGCTTCCATACTAAATGTATGCAAACCACACTATAATATTGAAAGAGTAATTAAAAAAAATATATACAAAATAAACTCGTCAATTGAATTTATGGATGGATCCCGTTTATTCTGTAACCTATTATTGATACCGTTGGATAGAGCTCGTGAAGCACTTTTAGGATCAATAACCAGTTTTACGATATCTTGTGTAGTTTTTAATATTATGTGACTTTACCAATTGTATGGAAGCTGGAAATATTGAATTTTCGGATAGATCCAGTTAATTCTGAAACCTATTATTGATACCGTTTGATAGAGCTCATGGAGTACGGATCAGTAACAAGTTTTTCATATCACGTATAGTTTAGAAATAATCGAGTGAGATCACTTATCGTTTCCACCCTGTATACCCTTCCGTGCCGCTGCCATACGTCACGCACTGACTGACCTATGCGCTAGGTCTTTAGCTAGCTAGTCCATCGATATCTACACTATCTCAACCAGTCTGTATCCAGTGGCCTAATTCACGTATTTTGACAGTCAAGATCTCGCTGACGTTCAGAAGTCGTCCCATTGAAAAACATTTCTAAACCCGTATTCACAAGGGTCATTTTTAGGGTTCCGTAGCCAAATGGCAAAAAACGGAACCCTTTCTATAAGGGTTCCGTTCGTCATGTCTGTCTGTCCGTCCGTCCGTCCGTCTGTCCGTCCGTATGTCACAGCCATTTTTTTCCGAAACTATAAGAGCTATACTGTTGAAACTTGGTAAGTAGATGTCTTCTGTAAACCGCATTAAGATTTTGATGCAAAAATAAAAAAATAATAATAAATATTGGGGGCTCCCCATACTTAGAACTGAAACTCAAAAATTTTTTTTTCATCAAACACATACGTGTGGGGTATCTATGGATAGGTCTTCAAAAATGATATCGAGGTTTCTAAAATATTTTTTTTCTAAACCGAATAGTTTGCGTGACAGACACTTCCAAAGTGGAAAAAAGTTGGTCCCCCCCCCCCCTCTAACTTCTAAAATAAGAAAATGAAAAATCTAAAAAAAACATGTACATTACTATAAAAACTACCAACGAAAATTGTTTTGAACGAGATCTAGTAAGTAGTTTTTTTTAATACCTCGTAAATCGTAAATTACGCGGTAATAAGCGGACGTTTAGTTACGTCGTCCCATTGAAAAACAATCCTAAATACGGATTTAGGATTGTTTTTCAATATGAATACGGATTCATATGGGTCATTTCGATAGAACGATTACTCGATAGGATCGCATTCAGCGATTTGTTGTCGTTGAAGTTTTGTTACGTGAATGAGGCTACAGGTGCTTATTATTACTATTATATGTATATTACTCCGACTATTAAGTAAACTGTAGTCCTGATTCCTCATAATTGATCATTCGAGAAAACCCCCCCAAAATCGCCCAATTAGCGCTTTTTTTAGCTCCCTAATGAACACCTGGGATTGTAAGACAATTTGGACCAGGTAAATTGGGAAGGGTATCGCAATTTCAGTTTTGAAGGTACTACGCTAAGGTACACATACAATAGGGATGTTTCCTGGGTAAAAAAGCAAGAGTTTTAATTAGTCCGTCAGTTAGCTTATAAAAAACTACTCGACACTTATTTTTCACTTTTTAAAACTAATGAAAATGTAAAGAGATAAAGCGTGCCAAAGTTCTAAAGAAAAGGCCCGTGACGTCAGTGAGTGCGTAAAAGTGCAGCACTTTGTAACGTCGCGAGGAACTTCAATGCACTATAACTTTATAATTATTTGTTTGATTGACAATTTTATTAAAAATATACGTGTCCAATATTTTTTTATATTAAAATTGACGGACTAAAAACTTTTTTTTAGGAAACCAGCCTATTGTATTAGTTAGAGAATAGAAAGATAGACAAACTCTTTGTAAGTTAATGTCATAGCAGAAATATCAACTCTGAAAGGGATCAACACCGTATCGCCTTTTGCGAGCTGTCAACCGCGAGGCGAGGCGTTTACGTTACGGTGCGGGTAAGTGTCCGTTGCAGTATGGTGTTTCATACAAAGAATGACTGCCTCGAGTTGATACGGTTACGATCCCTTTCTGGGTTGATAAACGTGCTACGGCCTTTATTCAGCAGCACATTAGAATATACCTACTCTTTGTTGCAAAATACCACTTATTTACAAGTATACAGTGTGAGTCTTGATAATGTGCACATATGGAAATAGGTGAAACTAGACCTTTTATCGACAAAAAAGAGGTAAAAAAAATTAAGTCGATAAAAATAGGTCTAGTTTCACCTATTTTCATATGTGCACTTTATCGTGACTCACTCTGTATATGTATAAGGTCACAGCATTTTATTTGATGTACCACTGTCTTAAGATACATCGCACTATATTTCAGTACTGCTTCAATACTGGCCCACTTATTTTAAGTTTTAAATAAGATGATCGAACTGCCTAAGATGGGAATCGAACCCACGGCCCTTCGCTTGCCGGGCGACTGCTCTTCCACCTGAGCTACTTAGACACTGGATGAACTTATTGTCCCACTTATTGTCCCGAAGCAAGTATAGTTAAAACGATACTGGCACGTGTAAAAGCGCTTTGCAAAAACCTATTTGCATTAAATAATTACTTTCAGGGCTTTAACATATTGCTAGAGTAAATTAAACTCGTCTTAAACGACTCTGCAATCTTTAAATCTAAACAAAACTTTGCAAAAGTATGCAAATCAAATTAAACTTCGACTTCACACCATGCCTAAATAAATATTATTTAAACGTGAAACTTTGGATGGAATAGTTCAATAATCTGACAGTTCTAAATTGAATCACACCTCAAGGGTTGTTTGTATGAACCACAGACAAGTTAGGGCAATAGACGCCTCAATTCAAAAATATACAGGGTGTCCCAAAATTTGCGTCACACTGACAGCGAGGTAAAGCCCGGTCTGTGAGCACGTAGAATTTTGTCCAATGACCCCAAGCTACCCATCCTTATCGTTCGCGCGTAATTATATGCACCGAACAAACTTAACATTACCTATCCATAAAAGGTTCATGGCTTTTGACCCTGTAGTATATACCTATAAAAAGTAACCTTTTCTTATCGGATGCTCCCGTCATAATAATGAACTGCATATCAGTGAAGCCACAGTTCCGTCAACGTGTTCGCTCAGTCCAGTATCAGTGCTTCAGTACATGGAGTTTCAGTGACAGTCCGTGACTGCCGCTGTCGGACTGACACTGACAACTGTAGATGGGTTCGCAGAGAATGTATGAAAGAATATTTCGCACTGTGCCGGTTCTGTTTAATTTAAATTACCAAATGTCGTCCATTGCTGGACAAAGGCCTCCCCCAAGGTGAAGATTTTCCACAATGAACGGTCCTGTGCTGCCCGCATCTAGATTCTTCCCGCGATCTTTGCCAGATCGTCAGTCCACCTAGTAGGAAGCCTGCCCACGCTACGTATTCCAGCCCGTGGTCGTACCAGTATGAGTCCAGTAAATTACAGTATGTGTCTATAGATCAATGCGTCAGTAACGGTTGTCTTAATTCTTATATTAATTTTTAGGCGGTCTTATCCATTTGTGGTGTCTACAAGCCTAAGTAGTCTAAGCCATAAGTAAAGGTCCATCAAAGTTTGCCAACGATCGATTAAACTCAAACCGAACTTCGGGAGGTAGTTTGATAACTTGAATATTAAAACGCATTTGATTTAGTGGGTACCTAATAGTAGTAGTAGTCCCAAAGTATAGTAAACCAAACTAAAGCTTATTGTTTGGAGTTAATTAAACACACATAAGGTGTAGGAGGGTGTGTTGGGGCTTTAAGGCCTTCTTGACTAAAGAGGGTTGACTTGGAGCGAAGATATTCCAAGCTGGTAGGGTAAAAAGATTATGAGACATGTAGAGGCTCCTTAAGAGCAAAATGACGATTTGTAACTATTTATTAGTCTAACAAATAAAGAAATTTTGACTTTGACTTTGACTTTGACTTTGACTTTGACTTTGACTTTGACTTTGACTTTGACTTGAGAGGTAGGAATAATCCTCACCTCTCATTCATATTGCAAAAAAACAGAAAATATTATTCAAACTATTTTCAGGCGTGTGAAGTCGCGGGCACAGCTAGTTTTACATAAATACGTAATTACGTATCACAGTCCTGCAGGAAAGTGCATAGAAGAGGTACCCCAACTTGTAGAAATTACTATTTGTAGCAATTACTTCCGATATCAATTCTAATTGTACTGGCTCAGTTTGTCTCGGATAAAATGGCGTCTAACTATACAATATGACTATAACAAAAATGTCATTATGGCAGTTATTTTTAAAACTTCTTGCTGTAATGTTAAAATTTTGAGAAAGTCTCGATTTTCTTCATTGCCAAAGTCCCTATTTAATTTCAAAGTAAATTGATATTACTTGACTCTTCAGCCAACTATAAAATGGATCTACTAAATATTATCTAGCCAAAGACCTAAGCTTGTTAGAATTTTCCATATTATTATACCTGAATTACCAAGAAAAACTAAAAAAACTCTACCAAAAAGTGTAATTTCAACTCTTTGCTAACGAGTTAAAAGTTAACCTAACCAAAGGACCCTTGAGACACATATTCTCTGTTCGTACAAATCATAAGTACACCGACAGTCCTTTACCAAATTTAATGTACAATGTTGACAGAGGACCGCCCAAAATCCAATTGCTGGCTTGTTTTATGTCTGTTTTAAATACTTAAGGGTCCGACGTATGGAGATACCACGCTGGACTAAGGCTGGGTACCATCTTACTTTGACTTTAACAAACGTCAAAAACCTGTCAAATTTTATACAAAAAACACTGATTTTCGTTACAGTTACGGTTAAAGTTAGATGGTGTAACTCAGCCTAAGTGGCACGACACGTGCGACACAAATTTGAATAACAGGATTTATATCAGGACTATTCTCACCTCTCGTTCCCACCGCTGCAACTCCTATGTAGCCAGGATCTACAGCTTGACCGCCAATAAAAACCCAACCAGTGAAGGTCAAGTTTGTTCCGGGGAAAGTTAAACTGTCATTGGACTTGCAACGAAATTAATCAGAAGATTAGAGGAGTTCGAACAGGATTTACAGTGAGCATTATTTTAATGAATTCCAGTAAGTCTCCCGCTTTGCAGTACCATGTTGCCGTACCGTACCGTACCAATAATGTCCGTGCCAAATAGTGAAAAGGTTTCCATAGGGAGAATTGTAAAATAGTTCAAGAGTGGGACTATAAGAAAGGAATTAAAAGAAAAAAAAATGCAGGTGTGTGAATTAATATATTTTTTTACGAACGCTTTTTTTTCTTATTATGAATTACCGTACGTAGGAACCTTAATGTACTTTAAAGGGCAGAAAATGTTTGCGAAGGCCTGTACAGAAACAGGATAATCCATTTTATGCCTTTCTTTATTTCTTCCCTTCGTTTGTTTTGTTTAATTAGGTTCTATTGGTATTCATTAATTACTTTTGGCAAATAATACATAGATAAGTTCTTGATTTCGTAATTAATTTTAGGAATAAAATAAAAAGACACGGGTCTTTACGCGACGTTTATGAATGAGTTACATTATGTACTCACGGCTTGACGTTTCGGCTGCGATGGTGCAGCCGCGTTTAAAAGTGGTCGCGTTAAGACCCGTGTCTTACTATTTCAGTTGTTGAAATGGAACGCGAAAGTTTAAAATCTTTTAATTTTAGGAATAAAAAGATTCCTAGATAATGTATAATAATCACATAATCTATCATAGGTATTTTGTTAGTATATTCTAAACAAATATTAGGGTTTCCTTGGGTTTAAAAACGAAACACACTTTCACAAAGTTTTATAATTAGGTATAAAAATAAACTTTTATTTTAATTTATATTTAATTCTAGTCCAGAATATGAAATGTTCAAATTCAATGTGAATATACCAAATTTTGGCTTCCATGCCTACAAATTAATTATAAATTTCCGAGCAAACATTGAAAGGTACCAAGTTGTAACTTGGTTGTAACCAAATAACTTTCAGCGTAGGCTTCCGTTTTAATTGGTCATTAGCAAGTTGGACTTGTGAACAAAGCCTCTGTTTGACCATGTAACAGTTGATTAACTTGGCTTGATATGTTGGTAATGAGTTAGGACATGACACGTTTCTGAGAGACTAATGCCTGAATTAGCAAGCTGAAGTGGCAATAGCAGAGTAAATACAAATGAGTAGGTTATCTTCATAGAAACGCACCGAGCTCGGTTTGTATGTGAGCGCGCCAATACGTATGCGGCGCGCACGCACACACTGACACAATTTAGCGTGGATTAGCGGGGAGTTGCGCCGAATTTTGTCACAGTGTCTGGGTGCGCGCCGCATACGTATTGGCGCGCTCACATACAAACCGCGCTCGGTGCGTTTCTGTGAAGCTGACCTACTCATTTGTACTTAATCTGGAAATAGGCAGGGCAGTGCCAGTATAGGTAGTGTCATCCACGAAAACGCGCCCCACCATTCTTCCGCTAATGTTTGAGGGTTATCGGTACACGCTAAATTATCCATGAGTGCATACGCACACTACAATAATGACGATCGGATTGCTCGGATCAAACTCCCCACACCCCACGCTTCCCTTGACCAAAAATTGCCCTGCGTTTTCGTGGATGACACGATCTACATATTATTATATACGGATCTGCGACGTGGTCGCTTACTATGGGCCTCATAAGAAGGCTCAAGGTCATCCAAAGGGCGATGGAGCGTGCTATGCTCGGAGTTTTCCTGCGTGATCGAATCAGAAATGAGGAGATCCGCAAGAGAACCAAAGTGGCAGACATAGCCCGCAGAATTGCTAAAATCAAGTGGCAGCCGAATAGGGCAGCAAGGTTCTGGAGTGGAGGCCATGTAACGAAAAACAAAGCGAAAGACACAAGGTCGACCGAAGACCTCATAAAGGTAGCAGGAAGGCGCTGGATGCAGGCCGCTACCAACCGGTCAATTTGGAAATCATTGGGGGAGGCATAATTATGTTCAGTAGAGTGGACGTCTTATGGCTTTCAATCAAATTATTGTAGGTACTTTCAATCAACATTTTTCTTTCTTTCTTTCAATAATAATAAATCTATTTCTAAAAGGCCATCTTAAAAAATATAGCCCAAACTTGACCTTCAACGTTTCTCACGGTTATTTAACCCACACTTCCCCGACATTTCACATTCAGTGCGTAGACTGGTTAAATCGATCAAGTGTCAAGGCGTGAGTCCCCACTTTATTATCATAAATTTCCCTTATTTTCCGGGAATTTCCCAACCCCTTATTAAGTTTGCCGTCTCCCCATTTAAATAAGTATTCTTTTGCATTCCCAAAATTCCGATTTTATTGCAATAAATTATGGATGGCGGGTGTGGGAATATTGGTATTTTTTGGGATGACGGGATCAAAATATTGACATCACGTCCGCCATTTTTGTTGAGTAGCTTCGAGGAATATTTGATAAACGCAATTGATTGTTGAATACGGTGTAATTTTTGTTTCTGGAATATTTCGCTTTATGACATTTTCTTTAAATTGTTTATTTTAAATAATTTAAACCATGTCTTAAATGGGATTCCAACTTACGAACTTCCATTTTATTAATGACTTCTTACAGTACAGTAATGTTCATTTGTTACTGCACAAGTCTCTATTTAAAAATAGGCCTTGTCCAACAGTGGACTGCTCTATTATGATGATGATTAAAAATTACAAGAAAAATGTAAATGTAAACACACTACATCTACCCAGTCCTTTTATGATATACCCATACAAAAAGGTTCCAAAACCGTCCATACTTCAGCTTTTGCGTCTATTACGGTCTAATTTACACACTGACTAGGCAGTAAAGTTGTTCCTATTTTCTTTTAGGCATTGGAAGTCTACTAGTTATTGAAATTACTTTTTATGTTTCTACAATATTGGCTGTATTGAAGTTATAGTATTTACTTACTAGTAAAGAATATATTTTTTTGTTTCAGGTAAACCAAACCACATTTAAAACTTCGCTGCTGCACCATCAAGGTAAAATTAAATATTTCTTATTGTATAAAAGTCATTGATTTTCTGCAAATAGGCTTTTAAAAAACGCTTTTACATTTCGTTGTGGGTTCAATGACAGCTTAACTTTCCCCCGGGACAAACTTGACCTTCACTGGTTTTTACTGGTGGTCAAGCTGTAGATCCTGGCTTCACAGGAGTTGCAGCAGTGAGAACCATAGCACAAAGAGGTGGGAATAATAATATGCCCGTCATCAGTAGCATTAATAGTATACACAAGCAATGGGTTTTTTTATTTAAAAGCGTATTTATAATTGTAAATAAAAATGTTTTCGCTTTCTCCTGTATTTTAAAGCAAAACCATTTTACTACAGCTGCGGCTAGATAAAAGGCGCCGAATGTTGTCCTTGTCTGTGGCAGAACGATAAAACTGAAAACTTATAGTGTCGCTTTTGAGACCCGCTTTTATATATTCCACTTTATAATTTGTTCGCGGGAACTTTGATATTGAACTAGTTTAAAACACAGTGTAGTGGTTACTTAATAAAAGTCATAAAGTTATAAAAAACTAGCGACCGCCCGCGACTTAATACGCGTGGATCCCGTTTTACCCCCTTTTTTGCAAAATCCCGTGTTAGTGAGCACCTTATACGTCCTAAATGGAACCCCCATGCAAAATTTGAGACCCCTAGCACTTGTAGTTTCTGAGATTTCGTGATGAGTGAGTGAGTCAGTCAGTCAGTCAATGTTCTTAAAAAAGTTTGTAATGCCTAGTAAAACTACAGTATATTGAGATAGTTGACAGAATTTGACTACAATTTATTTTATTTTTATTTTATTTTTATTTTATTTTGTTTGGAAAACATACAATCTATACTTATTATAATAAATCTGTAGAGAGGTCAATTCTGTACATGAAACATATTTTCAAAATAACTATCAGGGGGTGATTAGTGATCGATACTGATGCCAAAAATGCAATCAGTAAAATTTTTGTCTGTCTGTCTGTCTGTCCGTCTGTATGTTTACCACGGGAACGGGAGTTAGCGGGAAAAAACATTTGTATGAAAAAATCTAAACCGCGTAAGATAGATGAAGGGGGTAAAACGGGATCCACGCGAACGAAGTCGCGGGCGGCTTATGTTCTTAACACATAAAATAATATTTTGTGATTTTATTAAGGGAAAACATACAAATAACGATTATGTTTTTATTTAAGGAAAAACATCAACTAAAATGTGTTTACTACCCACTTTCCTTTGCCATAGAATGTTCCAAAGGATTCTTCGTCACAGTGCCGAAAGGTGTAGTAGGTTAAATCGAATAAAATTTTAATTAAGATTAGTTAAAATGAAATTATGTTACCGAAATTACAAAATTCTAAATAAAAAATATAATTGTCTGTTTAAACTAAATTAACTGGTAAGTATTTATAAAAACAGTCAATGCTCTTGAGGAGCTCTTTTACATGTTTTATGATTTTTGCCCTACAAGAGCTACATTTGGCAAATGCTAAGAAGTGCCGAAACAAGCTTAATCTTTAAGTTTAATAGTAATTAACTCACTTATAGGTGAGACCGAGGTGAGTTGTAACAGAAGAGAGTTGTCCCATTGTCAATTTTTTGGAAGCTATTAGCTAGCGAGCTCATAACAATGCGCTTTTTTAATTCCAGCCTCGCGCTAGCAAATACGCGCTGTTGCGAGTTCGCTGCTGTTAATCGGTTTCCAAGAATCTACAATATCTCCTCGGTCCCCCCTACACATCTAGAGTTTAATTGTAAACATGAGAGTTGAGAGATATAAAACCAAAAAATGCAGAAATTTTCGTACAACTACTAAACATTTTTGCACTGTGGCACTGCCCAAAGCATTTCTTATTTTATACAACACCCCGCGGTGATTCCGCCCGATTGTGTCTGCCGGCCAAGATTTTCCTCTTCACACTACTAAGGCGAGATAAAATTGTATAGAATTTTCTCGAATAGACGATAGCACATCAAGCTTTACAGTGACTTTGCATCAAAATGTAGTCTGATTAGTCCGCGGCTTCATCATCATCATCATCTCAGCCATAGGACGTCCACTGCTGAACATAGGCCTCCCTCAATGCTTTCCATGTTGCCCGGTTGGTTGCGGCCTGCGTCCAGCGCCTTCCTGCTACTTACGATGTCGTCGGTCCACCTTGTGACTAGACGTCCCACACTGCGTTTTCCAGTACGCGCCTCCGACGCGACTTCGTGCGCGTGAAAATAGTTTGAATATTTTTTCCAGTTTTCGCCACATTTTTCATTGATGCTCTGCTCTTTAACTGTTGTAGCATGATAAAGAAAGAAAGAAAGAAAGAAAGAAAGAAAGAAAGAAAGAAAGAAAAACATTTATTTGGTTCCAACTTAAAATATAACACACAGAATCAGATAACAAAAAACAGATACAAGTTAGAACCAAAACTGGCCACCGCTCAGCATGTGTCATGCTCTGGAGTGGTAAATAAAACCCAGAACACGACGCTGTTATTCTGCGGTGACCATACGATAGTAATTAGCCTATTCCTTTCCTCGATAAATAGGCTATCTGCCACAAAACGATTTTTTCAATTCAGACCTATTCCTGAGATTAGCGCGTTCAAGCAAACAAAGAAAAATAATAAAGTTCAGGTGTGCTGTTAATGTGTTAACTGAAAACATAATCACAAGCCTTCAGACTGATATTTGTTGCAAAATCGGTTACTTTATTAGGTTTTTTTTGTCCACAACGAAGAACGAAGAAGCTTTTGGCCTGTATCTCATCTGATGGTAAGTGATGATCAGGCCGAAGGTGGAAGCGAGCTTCACCCGGAATCCTCAACCACGGAGGAACTGGCTATCTTACCTCTAACTGCCGGAACACAACATTGTTGTTATGGCGACAGGCTTAGGTAAGATGGTGGTAGCTAGCCAGGCGGACTTAAAGACAAGCCCTACCACCAAGCAAACCCAACAGAAAAATCTGCCCCCACTGGGAATCGAACCCGGGACCTCTGCGTCTGAAGCAGATGGTCTTACCACTAGACCACAGAGGCGGCTAGGTGCTAGATTTTTCCTTGATTGAGTACAACTTCCTTACTTAAAAAGATTCAGAGATTTAAATTCTCCCAATCCATTTCTTTCCTAAAGTTTCTACTTAGGTTTTAAAGAGCACTTAAGTCTGCCGATTTATAGCTTTAAGTACTTTTACTTGACGAAGCCATTGAGAATTGAGAAAAATAATATCCTAACTTTAGTACTTAAACTAGACCTTGTTGATTATTCCTGTAGATATAATAAGTGGTCCATAATAAGGTTATATTTAGTTTTATATTGTTAAGATTTATACACATTTTTTTCTACACTAATATTTTTTTTTGTTTATATTGAACTAGCTGTCCGCCCGCGGCTTCGCCCGCGTGGAATTTTGTCTAAGTGGTTTAGGCGTGAAAGCAAGACAGACAGACAGACAGAGTTACTTTCGCATTTATAATATTAGTAATTAGTATAGATAGGCTCCAAAACTACTGGACCGATTTGAAAAATCAAAAGTCAAAGTCAAAGTCAAAATGTGTTTATTGCATTTCATGAATGTTTATAAGATTAATCAATCATCATTAGAATCCTACATTACCTATTTCTAATGCGCATAGGCGGTACTAAGTTCGCCTAGTACAAAGTTTTAGTGAAACTTTCTCAACAGTCATTTAGCCTTAATGTTACTTAATGATTCTTTATAAAACTAAAGTACGAGAGAAATTCCCAAAGTCGGAAAGGGCAATCCATTTTGATATTGAAACTTCTCTTTGTCTATAACACGCGTAGAGTTCGACAGAGCACAATAACGGATATGAAAGGTGAGTATACTAGAGCCACAGAATAATAATAAGTACTTCGTACAGACGATTTTCTTCGCGAAGGTATTTAAAAAAATGTATGCTCAATGTCGTTAACAACATGGTGTAATTTAGCTTGTCTCAAGAGTGGAGCGCCATTTTGTTGACAAACGTCAGTGATCGGTACTGCGCCGAAGCCATAGGGCTGACTTTGGTAAAATTATGTGTGACGTGAGGTGCCAAACTGCAGAATTACACATTAACCACTTAATTACCTATCAGTGTCTTCAGTCAGATAACTTAAAAAAGTAGATTCTGAGTTTTAATTATTATTTAGGCAGTTAAATACTGCGCAGTATTTAGTACACCATTTTCTTTATTTTTTCCATCATACACAAGAATACGCGTGAGTGAGTCAATGCTCGCTCGTATGTGAGGCCTTGTCGAATAGTAATCCTGTAGGGTGCCATCGTGCTTGTTTTGTTTTCGATGTAAATTCGCGGAGATGAACAGTCCTGCTAGAGCATTTACTTGAAACCGAACAACGAACCGCTCTATGAAATGTTAGTCAGTTGTATTCGTGAGAACATTACATTGCATAAAAATGCTGTAGTCTATACCCACCTTATGGCGTTTCATCATCATTATCTCTATAATGTAGGTAAACGTATTTGTAAACCCACTTATAGTTATTGAGACACAGGTCTGCGAGCCTAGTGCAATAACCACTGCTGGTACTTGTATTATACCTAGTTTTTCATGAAAATAAATATTTTATTTAAAAAAATGTAAAATGTAATACCTTAGAACATCCGTCCACGTGTGGAATAGCAATAAAGAATTGAATTGAATTATAATCATTTCAGTCACACGACGTCCACTGCTGAACATAGGCCTCCCCCAATGATTTCCACATCGCCCGATCACGCTGCGTTCTCCATTAATTTCAAGTAATGGAAAATAATGACATATTGATACACTAGACATTCATTTGTTGGCTGTTTGGTGTAGTAGTTCGGAACGAACTACTATGCCGAGAGGTCCCGGGTTCGATTCCCGGCCGGGCAGAAATTGAAATGATGAATTTTAATTTCTGTGATGGGTCTGGGTGTTACTATGTATAATATGTATGTATGTATTTACAAAAAAAAGTATTTAAGTACCTACATATGTTTACATCCGTTGTCTAGTACCCATAGTACAAGCTTTGCTTAGTTTGGGAGTAGAAGCGTAGTGTAAAAATGTCTAAGGATATTTATTTATTATTTATTTATAGAGCGGATCGTTGTTCTGTTACAAGTTAATGCTCTAGTGTATAGTCCCCTTTACAAACAGGAAGACTGAGAGGAAAAGCAATTAATTATAAAAGTTATTTATGTTCTTATTTATTACGGAACTTCCATTGATCTATTCGAGAACTTTCGCTTTATGGCGTGTATTCAAATTACATGAAAGATCTTAGATTTGAAGTAACGTTACTTGATAAGAGTGAGACTCCCAGTTCGGAAGGTTATTATTATTATTTGATTTCCAAATGGCACCGGTTTAGGGTAAAATTACTCTGTTTTATTTGTTCAAACATTCAAAATCAAAACCTTCTGAAACGGCAAGTGGCAAAAATCTGAAATAATAACCCAGTAATGATAGTAGCGACCTCCTCTAAACAAAACTCATAAAAACTCACAAAACTCATCTATTTTTTGCAAACAGGCTTTTAAAAAGTACTTTCACACGTCCCAGTATTAACCCTACCACTGCTTAGGGACAATAAATGGGTCAGTGCTGAGAAGAAGCAGCGCAAAATGTCATAATTTATGACTGTCCAACGTGGCAAAAATCGGAACTAATAATCCAGTATTGGTAGCGCCCTCCTGACAATGTAATAACTGAGACGGTTCACGCCCGTATTCAAATATTACTATGAGGTCTCGCAGTGCGCGTGGCCGCACAGGGTGACACACGAACCAATCACAGAGCTCTATTCGACGCTGTGCGTTCGATTTGCTGCTTCAATTGCAAGCATCCTCGAGTGCAAATGCAAATCGAAATCAAGATGTATCCTCACTGTGCATCTTCTATCGCATGAATCACGGGGAGTGCTCCGAAGAATTATCCGGACTTATTCCTGCCGCCACTTTTCGCCACCGATCTACCCGACAGCAATTCCACCCCCATCACTTAGATGGTTGGCACTCCACAACAGTACGTTTCTCTAGAAACTTCCTGCCCCGTACAACCAAATTGTGGAATGGACTGTCGTCTGCGGTGTTTCCGGACGGATACGACCTGCAAGCTTTCAAGAGGAGAGCGTATCTTAAAGGCCGGCAACGCACCTGTAACGCCCCTGATCCGTCTGCTCGTTTGCGTGTGACAGGAGGTCACATAAAAAAAATCGTTAGAGAATACGGGCGTCAGTGTTGGACAAATATATTGTTCAGTAGTTAAAACTCAGACAATTCACAGGTTTCAGTCGACTGTGCCCGATAATAAGTTTCCCGTCAAACCCGTAGCTGAAGTCTATAACTTCTGAGTCTGGTTTCAACTTGTCCACAAGTTTGTCTTCGAGTTGATTTTAGGAGAATCAGTTAACCGGAGTTGTGGTATTGTCTCTTTACTTATTCAACGTTAATTTGTCTTGAAATTTAGTAAGGATCTGAGACGAACAATATACATTAAAATATTAGAATCTCCTCCTTTTTTGAAGTCGGTTAATAATAATATCCCTACCCTCGGACGTTAAAATATTCACTTGGGGCAGCAAGGTTCTGGAATGGAGGCCGCGTACCGGAAAACGCAGCATGAGACGTCCACAAGGTGGACCGACAACCTGATAAAGGTAGCAGGAAGGCGCTGGATACAGGCCGCTACCAACTGTGAGATGTGGAAGTCATTGGGGGAGGCCTATGTTCAGCAGTGGACGTCTTGTGGCTGAAATGATGATGATTCCAACGTTGCTTTAGTTTTGTTCAACCATATATTAAGTCTGTTATGGCTCAAAAAGTGTAACATCAGTGTTGTGACTTCATATATTTCCCCCACACGAAAATGAAGATGAATGTATTTCAGTTGAAGTCTACATACATTTCACATAAAAGTTTACGCAAGTGCCTTTTTCCTGTAGAATCATGCTGCGGTTGCAGGCAGGACAAAGAAATCGTATTGTATGCGCGCAGCCAATCCATGTTCCGCGTGCGTGTAACCCGCGTATAGTTCTTGCAACTCACAAAGGCGGTGAGCTTTACCACCGGCTTTACTGTGTGTACGTGTACATGCACATATGGATAGTGTAATGTCTATCAAAACTTTTGAAAAACGAACAGTAGCAAGCCACAACACATATTATAAAGCTCACTCGCCTTCGTGAATTGCAACAACTATAATAAGAAAAACATGTATGAAATAATGAAATGCGGGCAACCCGCATGCGGACGAAATACGCACCCGTGCCGAAATCCGCATCAAGGGAAAAAGGCACTAACTAAGGCTGAGTTGCACCATCTTACTTTGACTTTAACAAACGTCAATAATCTGTCAAACTCCGCACGAAAACGCCGCTTTTCGTCAAAGTTAGGTGGTGCAACTCAGCCTTACACTATAAAACAAAATGGCTTGGAACCGAGCGTCACAGGTAAATTTCCCCACGGTAATGGCAAAATCATGGACCCCATAATAGTAATACAATTCTATTATGGCTATTAGAGGAAAAATACCTCCATTTTGAAGCTGAATCGCGCAGTATTATTGGCTCATAACTTTCTGAAAGTAACCCAGTATGGGAAATGAAGATGTGTGACACTATTTTTTATACATACGAATATAAAAAGAAATCTGTTATTTTGTTTTTTTATCTATGGTTTCCTGCGGCTTCGCTTGAGTCAAGCTTTTGTTAGTGTGTATTAAAATGAATCAGACATAAATCTTACATCTTAAATCTCACTAACATTATCAATGTACAAGTTTGTGAGATGGATCTTTGTTACTCTTTCACGCTAAGCCTAGGCGCAGACCACCGATTTTTAGTTGGCCGATAGTTGGATCGGGCTGTTGATCAGTAAGGAGATGTATGAAAGTGCGCAGATTACACCGATTTGATATCGGCCGATTCTTCATACAAATTAGAATCAGGCCCAACTATTGGGCAACTAAAAGTCAGTGTCAGTGGTCTGTGCCTAGGCTAAAAACTACTGAACCAAATCGGTGTAATGTGCGCACTTTCTTTCATGTGTTCATACTATAGTTCTAGCGCTTAAGGTATGGAAGCGGCACGGGATGGTGTTTATTTAACGTCAAACTTCAGCGAGACTTCAGAATTTCTTCAGATGTTCTGTCACGTAATATGTCAATGCCACCCCTCCCGTGCCTCCCATACCTCAGGCACTGACTGATATAAACGCTAGAGCTATAATTAACAGCCCAACTAAACTATCAGCCGACAAAAACTCTGTAAAGTCTACAGGGAGTAATCTGCAGGGAGTCTAATAAATGCTTAGTTAATAGGGGAGACCGGGGTAAGTAGTAACAAAGGAGAGTTGTGAAATTGTCGATTTTTGGAATCCTATTAACTCAGCGAGCTCACAACAGCGCGAATATAGTGTTAGTTCGAAACTTGAACTGAAAATCTCCACTGTTACGAGCTCGCTAGTTGTTAATAAGTTCCAATAAATTGACAATTTAATGATTAGGCTCTCGTACTAAGCTAAATAATAATATGTTTGTATCACGACACGAGTGAGCTCACCACAATAGTCGAGCGGCGGCGGTGACCGAACCCGCGTTCCCCGGATCACGAGTCGGCCAGTCCGACCCCTTCACCGTTCGGATATCGTGGCTTTCAATGTCACAACTCTCTTCTGTTACAACTCACCACGGTCTCCCCTACTAGGGTTGCTTTTTACGGTCTTGTCCGGCCAAATATAGGCTTGTCTGGCCTGTCCGGCTTTTGTTAGGCTTTTTTATTTGGCTGCCGTGCCAGGCGAAAGTCGAGCCACAGAATAATATGAAGCGCACGCATCATGGTGTTGGACAACTGATGATGATAGTACTCACTCGTGAGCTATGACAGTAATTGTCCGGCTTTTAGGAATAAATGTCCGGCCAAATGAAGCACAGAGTCCGGCTTTTGTGGTTTAGGACCTGGCAACCCTATCCCCTAAAGACTTCCTATGGTGGCAGTAAATAAAGTCCCTCCCTTCCCTCCCAAAGCTCTCCTGCAAATTAGAGCGAGAAAATTTTCTTGTATTAAATATAACCGGCTTGCAATCTTGTACCTGGGTTAATCTAGCTGAAGATGTTTTTGCTCTGGAAATCCCTTCAGGCGCCATTTTAAATAATTATGAAGGCTTTGCCATAGAGCAGGGAGATACGACAGTCCTGAGTGAGTCCATAATCCTTATAATATGTTTAAATGAAAAATCTTGTGTTTGTCACTCTTTCACGCAAAAACTACTGAACGGATTTTGGTGAAACTTTACGTTAATATTATAAACTAGCTTTCCGCCCGCGGCTTCGCCCGCGTGGAATTTTGTCTGTCACAGAAAAACTTTATCGCGCGTGTTCCTGTTTCAAAAACCGGGATAAAAACTATCCTATGTTCTTTCCCGGGACTCAAACTATCTCTATGCCAAATTTCATCAAAATCGGTTGCGAGGTTTAAGCTGGAAAGCGTAACAGACAGACAGACAGACAGACAGACAGACAGACAGACAGACAGACAGACAGAGTTACTTTCGCATTTATAATATTAGTTGGGATGGGATGTGAAACAAACTATGTCATGCATAAAACAGAATTGAAATACAATACATTTGGTAGGTATAAAAATGTTAGGACCCGGGAAAAGGTTAGTTTTATCCTGATTTTCAGAAGGGGCATGTGCCGTAAAACATATAATGTATAAATAACACTGGTATACTTACTTACCAAACAAAAACACTGCACAGTATCTTAATTATTGATCTTGATTTTATCACTTTAATTGAAAAACTTTTAACTGCCAAAAAATGGTGGCAACGCTTTTTTAACTTTAAGGAAACGGACTGGCCTTTCTTTATGTGCTGTTGCGACCTAAAGAACCGAATTAACTTGTCCAAGTTACAAGTAGCGGCGATTATTTTATTTTAAACGTTACAAATGGCATGCGTTTTTCTTCCCGGATTTAAACCAGTTTCGTGAGCAAAGATTTTAGCTCTTAAATTCTAGTGTAATTTGTGTCCCATTTGAGTGCTTTTCAGAAGTATTTGTAGGATTGCTAGCTTCTGCCCGCAGCTTTGCTCGCATGGATTTTAGTTTGACCAAGAAAGTATTTAATTTTTTTTTACGTCAGGAAATGTTTTGCGCATACCCACTGACCAATGGGGAGGACCATGCAGTGTGTTATGTAGACTTTCCCTATCAGAATACCACATCCTACTATAACCCGACGGTTCGTTCGTTCGTTTCAGCCGAAAGACGTCCACTGCTGGACAAAGGCCTCCCCCAAGGATTTCCACGAAGATCGATCCTGCGCCGCTCGCATCCAGGCACCTCCCGCGACCTTCACCAGATCGTCGGTCCACCTAGTGGGAGGCCTGCCCACGCTACGTCTGCCGTGAGCTATTGGTCTGACTTAGACAATCGTCTGCAGCTCTGTCTCAAGCTCGGTTCGCTCTGGAGCGGTTCTTTATACTTTATCATCATCATCATCTCAGCCATAGGACGTCCACTGCTGAACATAGGCCTTCCCCAATGTTTTCCATGTAACCCGGTTGGTAGCGGCCTGCGTCCAGCGCTTTCCTGCTACCCTTATGATTTCGTCGGTCCACCTTGTGGGTGGACGTCTCACGCTGCGTTTTCCGGTACGCGGCCTCCACTCCAGAACCTTGCTGCCCCATCGGCCGTCAGTTCTGCGTACTATGTGCCCTGCCCATTGCCACTTCAGCTTGCTAATCCGTCGGGCTATGTCAGCGACTTTAGTTCGTTTACGGATCTCCTCATTTCTGATTCCATCTCGTAAAGAAACACCGAGCATAGCCCTCTCCATAGCACCCTGTGCAACTTTGAGCTTCTGTATAAAGCCTATAAGGAGAGGCCACGTTTCCGAACTTTACTTAATTTACTTCGCTTATCAGTTTCAAACAATAAGTAGACTTAGTCTTTCACTGTTACAAAAAACCTATCCCAATTATTTCCACAATGACCAGTCCCGGCGCTGCCCGCATTCACGTATTTTCCGTCACCTTCAGCAAATCAACGTTTCGCTGACTGGATCTGTCTACACCGGGTCTGTAACGGAAATCCTCGGGCGAGGTATTGGTCCAGCAGTGGACGTCTTTTAGTTGGAACAAAGAATCTTCAAATCATTGGAGGCTACCTACTGAGAATCCTGGCTATAAGTACAAGTTCTTTTAATGGAAACGAGAGTGGGAATAGTGCCGTATCTTCTTCTTTTTTTCGTGTCGACAACAAACCTACACAGTGTCAGCCCAAAACTCCGCCACAAGAGTGGCGTTGTCAGCAGCACTCATCAAATCCTCCTGAGTGCAGTTGCTTGGGCACTCAGGGCACGACATCAGGTGCTTCGTTGACTCCATTAGCACTCCATGTTCAAGCCATCCAAGAATCCCCACCTGACCAGATTGTCCTTACTACGTCCCGTATAATCTCTTGACTATACGACATGGGCCACAATAAATTATATCAACTGTGCTAAAGTAAACTATACACTTACTGACAGTTACTTCGCTCTCAATTGACAAGTTTCAGGAATCACTAATTACAGCATTAATCCTGGAAACATGTAAATGATAGCTATATCACTTCAGCCTACTGGGAATAGTGAACATTTGCCAACTATATGGTTAACTTTCCGCCCGCGGCTTCGCCCGCGTGGAAGTTTGTCTGTCACAGAAAAACTTAATCGCGCGCGTCCCTGTTTCAAAAACCGGGATAAAAACTATCCTTTGTCCTTTCCCGGGACTCAAACTATCTCTATGCCAAATTTCATCAAAATCGGTTCAGTGGTTTAGGCGTGAAAGCAAGACAGACAGAGTTACTTTCGCATTTATAATACCTATTAGTATAGATTACTAGCGGCCCGCCCCGGCTTCGCACACACTGCATGTTGCAATGGAATTTTCCGGCTTTTCTCTTCTATAAATGCATGTTTTATAGCTATAAACCTTCCTCTTGAGTCGCTCTATCTTTTAAAAAAATGTATCAAAATCCGTTGCGTAGTTAAAGATCTAAGCATACATAGCGACAGACAGAGAAAGCGATTTTGTTTTATACTATGTACTTAGTGATTATTGTTGGTTATCATAGGGTAGGTACATTACATACAACCTACTGTTAAATAGTGATGTTATGGATAATGAAGTTTCGGTTATGGATACGGTCACGGAATCAGAACCGGTTTCGGTTACAGATATTAAATCATTTCGGATTATCCGAAAGTTTCGGGTAAAATCGGTTTCGGTTACGGTTACAGATATCCATAACATCCCTACTGTTAAATACTACTCACGGATCCATTAATATTAATAAGAAGCACTCTACAAATTATACTCATCAAAACACACATTCGCTCTAAATTGCGGAGTTCGTCAAATCCCTAATTACTTTAAAGGATTATCCCCAGAAGACGCACTGTATCAATAACTATGATACCTTATATGGGTATGCTGGTTGCCAAGTTCGGCCTACTGGGGCCTACACGAAGTTTGCCAATTTTGTAGGAAATTGCGGATCGACTGCGATGCCTACTGATGACGGATTAGGGTGAGAACTCGTTGCGCTATTTATGTACTATAGTTGTCATATCTTCAAAGGTATTTATTACAAAAACACCTATAAAGGTTCAGTCAAACCAACGCGATCACACGCGATTTTACTGTCTATAAGTCTGTCGCCAAAACAATAATGTTAACAGCATTGTTGTGTTCCGGCAGTTAGAGGTAAGATAGCCAGTTCCTCCGTGGTTGAGGATTCCGGGTGAAGCTCACTTCCACCTTTGGCCTGATCATCACTTACTATANAATTAGGTATATTGCAATTTACATTAGGAAAAAAGTGCACTTTTTTAGATTAAATTATAAATTAATTACGTCTTCGATTTCAATAAGACATCGTCTGCATAGACCCCAACTAAATGACAGAATCTGAAGTAAAATTAAGTTATAATCATATATTAACTAAGCCTAGATGGATAGTCTTCATACACAAACGCTTCGTCAAAAGTCGTAATATGTCATTACCTATTGTCAAAACGTTGTAAGAAATGTTTAAATTAAGACGCAAGTTGCCTCACTTTTCGTGTGCTTGTTATCTTTTATTTATTTTTTTGGACTATCCTGCGGATTTATTGCGCTTGGTATCTATTCAAGGCTTTATTAATCTAAGATTACAATAGCATTACACTAGGGAATAATATCTCTCAACTAACGTGAACTTAGAGATGTTTATAGGATTGAAACAGAACTTGGGAGTAATAACAATGCCTAGACACTGTTAATTTAGTCACTATTTTCTTATCAGCTCTGCTGGGAAGCTTTCAAGAAACTACGTATCTTTTGACTGAGTAATATTAGGAGAGGGGAGACTTAGGAGAGTTGTGACATTGTCGATTTTTGGAACAATAAACTACTAGCGGCTGCCCGCGACTTCGTACGCGTGGATCCCGTTTTACCCCTCAGGGGTTGAATTTTTCAAAATCCTGTCTTAGTGAGCACCTACGTTCTAAAAGGAACCCCCAATATTTCAGACTTCTAGCACTTGTAGTTTCTGAGATTTCGTGATGAGTGAGTCAGTCAATCAGTGACCTTTTGTTTTTATAGATATAGACTAGCGAGCTCGTTAGAGTGCGCGTTTTTTAGTTCATCTCTCGTACCAAATGCACGCCGTTGCGATCTCGCTGATAGTTAATCGGTTTCCAAAAATCGACAATGTCACAACTCTCCTCGGTCTCCCCTACGAAATTGTAACTCAGGGATAGTCGCCGTTGATGTTACATAATTTAGTGTGCTGTTATACCGACTAGAAGTTACTTAATTTACTAGATTTTAACACTTACTTAACTTACATTACTCAAAAACAAGCGAGGAAAAGCGAAAGGTCACTGACTGACTGACTCACTCACTCATCACGAAAACTCAGAAACTACAAGTGTTAGAAGTCTAATTTTGTAAGTTCCTTTTAGAACTTAGGTGCTCACTAAGGGGTAAAACGGGATTTACGCGTACGAAGTCGCGGGCGGCTGCTAGTTTTTAATATAAATAATATGACGTGACAGAGCATACAATGACATTTGACCCTCACAAAATCACCCTTTCGTGCCGCTTCCCATACCTCAGGCAATGGCCGAGTGAAGCGCTAGATCTATAGTTGTGTTAATTCCGATTTTTTAAAATTCAATGTTTTTAAAGAAACAATTTTAAGATATACTTAGTAATACAGCAAAGATTGCAATCAAAAATTTATTTTAAAGCTACTCTTAATAGAGCACAGTTTAGTTCGTGAATCATAATATGACAGGTCCGCTTTAGATGACGTAGTTTGGTAACTTGCGGTCACTAGTTCAACGTGGATTCTGTTTAAAGTTACTCATAGTTCCGTATGAAGTATAACTGAAGTGAGAGCAGTAACCCTACTCCAAATAAAACGTGACTATTCCCACCTCTCGTTCCCACCTGCAACTCCTGTGTAGCCAGGATCTACAGCTTGACCGCCAATAAAACCCAACCAGTGAAGGTCAAGTTTGTCCCGGGGGAAAGTTAAACTGTCATTGGATCTGCAACGAAATAAATCATAAGAGCAAAGGAGGAGTTTAGGATAGACTTCCCTCCATTGCAAAGCAGATGACAGGTGACAAACGAAGTGTGAAAATAATTTGAATAATATTTCCCGGTTTTGCAACATTTTTCTTTACTGCTCCGCCCCCTATTGACTGTAGGGTGATGTTAGGTATACCTATAGCCCAAAGCCTTTCATGGGTGTATTTGACATCATCATAAACTATACATTTTTATTACCAAATCACGATTTATTACAGTGACATAAGGGCCCTCGCCCAATGCGACTTTTCGTAGTGATACTGTCGCGCGTTTCGTAATCGAGCGACAGCATCGCTACTAACGCGCGTTAGTCGCATTTGCAACGCACTACAGCAGCGATGCCAACGCGCTACTAACGCGCTACAGCGGCGTGACTGTATCGATGCAAACGCGCGACCGTGTCGGACGACATCGGGGACAGAACGGAGGAAGGGTTACTGAATCGCGTTTGCATCGCGACAAAAGCGCGACAGTATTGCGTTTGCATCACGACAGAAGCGCGTTTATGATGAGGTCGCGTGGGCGAGAGCACACAGCTAAAGCTCGATCTGTGAGCACGTAGAATTTTGTCCAATGACCCCAAGCTACCCATCCTTATCGCTCGCGCGTAATTATATTGCTGTCGCGCAGTGAGTGTGCGAGCGCGACAGCAACATAATTTTAACGATTGCATTGCGTTGCAACTGTATTGATTCGAACGCGCGACAGAATCGCAATTGCATCGCTACAAAAAGTCACCTTGGGCGAGGGGCCTAACAGACCACAGTGTTTAGCTTCATCTGCTGTCGTCTGCAAAGTTGTACATTAAACCCAGAGTGTGGTTTACCAGCACGACTCCAAGACTCGTCGCATGTTGTTTGGAAGGCTGCGGTCATTAGTTAAACTTGAATTGTAATTAATTAAAGTTACAGTTCGGATGACAGATAATGAGGGTAGACGCAGTAAGTTTACATCAACAGCTTATCTTGTAAAAGATATGGTAAATTAGTCTTGTTGGGCCGTTTAAAAGTTCGTTCGTTTAAGCCAAATTACATCCACTGGTGGACAAAGACCTCCTCTAAGGATTTCCATAAAGACCGGTCCTGCACTGCCCGCATCCAGTTTAACATTAATGATAAGTAATAAGTAGGTGTCTTGTAGACAAATTATTTGAAAAGGCTTGATTTTTGTGAACTAAAATTGATTTTTAAACCGTTCTTAACCTGCATCTGACCAAAGTAACAATCATGATGAAGGTAAAATTGGTAGAATTTAGTTACACCCACTAACTAACTAGCTACCTTATGTTCAACATAAATATCAATATAATATGCTTGTTGATAAGGCGACAGACTTTGGTAACATGGAGATAGTAGTCAAGTTAACTTAGGACGCGACCTATCACCAACCCAACGTTCGTATTTAAAGCAGAAAACTTTTCTTCCATTGGAAATAACCCAGAACCTCTGGGTCAGAAGCAGTATTTTACCACTAGACCAGTGGTTCCCAAAGTTGTCTGGGCTACGACTCATCTAATACAAGTTCCCAAACTCGGGACCTATAGGAAATTTCGCCCGCTGCCCAGCGGTTAGACAGGTAGGGTGGTGTGTCGTTCTACAGGCAGGGCCCACTCAATGTTCGCGACCCATAGTTTGGGAAACCCTGCACTAGACAATTAATTGTAATGATTATAATTATTCCAGTTTTAGGTCGTGAATCTTTATTCAGTGGGCCTGCTTCTTCGTTCTCTAGTGTGGTGTACAACACCATAGTTTTAGACCAAGATAAGATGAGCTATTACAAAAGTTGGGATCGGGAGATAATCGCAACGTGAACAGTTATGGAACTTGTTCTAGTAACTTGTGTTTGAACGTGAGAGAGATTCCATGGGTAATGGGGTTTGCTTGCAAGTAGAAGTGATGGGGATTTGGAAAATAGAAATATAATTATACTTACTATACTTTAAAACACACCTTGTACTAACAATTAGGCTAGATGACAAAATTTCAATTATTTGTCCGTCAGACAGATAATAAAATTAGAAAATATTAGACTCTTCTTTTTTATTTTCTTACATAATTAAATAATAACAGTGCTACATCGAGTTGAAATGGCGCGTTACGTCACGCTTGAGTAGATTTTTTACTCAAAAGTGACGTCACGCGACATTTCAACTCAATCAGAAATATGTGTCCATAATTTTTTTGTTATCTGTCTGACGGACTAAATAGAATTTCGATTTCGTTACCCAGTCATCATCGCTATTACTTTGTATAGAGAAAAATAGTGTCCTGGACAAACCTCAAGAGGATTTAAGACACAATTTAATTAAATATGTAAGTAATAATAATGCCTTTATTGAACAGGCAAATCATCTAAATAGAAGACCCATCATCATTAGATTTTTTTCACCTACAAGACATTTACTACTGAACATAGTACCTCCCCAATGATTTCCAGCTTCATGATTTGATTTACTAATAAAATTATTAATTTTAGAGAGTGTATACTACTTTTATAATGTACTACTTTTAAGAAAACCTAAATAAAAAGACTGTAAATCTAGGCTAATAAAAAAAGTACCTAAAGGCTAGCCTATCCTATACTTATCAAAGAATTTGCTTTGTGGTCCTATATTTGATTAACCTCTTTGTACTTATCTACCTTGGCGTCGTGCAGAATATCCCCAGAGAATATTTTGTCAGGCCCTTTAAATCGTATTCCGATGATTGCCTTAAAAAGGTTCTGTAAAACCATGGTGTTTCCATGGAGAAGGGACAGAGGGGATTATCCTATCCTGTACAAACTTGGATGGTACTGGACCAAACAGTTATAGAGAAGTAACAATACTTCGAAAGTATTGCACGTGTTAAACTTTGTCAGCTTCGATTTTGTAACAATAACCGTACCGTACCCCGTCGTTTTTTCGTCGGGGGTTAAAAATAGTACTATGATTATGCTGACTGAGTCCCAGACTATAGTGTACCTAATACCATAAAATAGATATCAGTAGAAGACTATTTACATCTTTTCATATTGTGTGCCCACGCGGCGGAACAAAGCTGATCTATTACAAAACTTTATTAGTCCAGTCAATAAAGCATTATAGATGGAAATCCGTGGAACACAATTTTTGACTTCGGGACTTTATTTAGACTAGTTAGGAGGTGAACATAGCAAAAGTCCCCGCCCTTAGCCCTCGAGCCGTAAAGGTACCACTTTTCGGTTTTTCGCCTAATCCTCGGAAACTATGCGTCCTAGTGACATAACTACTATGAACCAAAAAAAGCTTATTTAATTTGCTACAGGTGAGATGGTCAAGTTTTTCTATATCTTATATAGTTTTCGCGGCATCTGCTCAAGAAGGTCTGTAATATTGGATATTTTATTTTTGTCTTACATGTTCCCATCAGGAGAAAATCGACTAAATCAACATTGAGCTAATATTCTAGACATGCGGGAGCATGTTAAGCCTAGTTCCAGGGAGGGGACTGCACCGTGCGTATATTTAAACGAACCACTTGGAGCCACTTTTGACTCCTCATCACTCAAAAAGTACTGTGCATTAACACTTCAAATTTGGCTCATGTGTTGAGACTTGCAAGATAAACATCAGCTTCAAATTTCATAAACATACCTCAAACGGTTCTTTAGGTATTAACGTCCAAAAATATACATGGCTGACCTATAAGACCAAATTCTAACCACTTCCAGATGACCTTGAAGGTTCAAATTTGGCATCCAGATAGGTAGTTGTGTTAATACAAAGGAACAAATAAAAAACCAATAAATTTTAACATTTCACAGGTGATAGATAGATTTTAGTGCCCTAAATGTGGATTTTTGAACGTCAATACCTAAATAACCGTTTGCTATATTTATGAAATTTGAAGCTGATGTTTATCTTGCAAGTCTCAACACATGAGCCAAATTTGAAGTGTTAATGCACAGCAGTTTTTGAATGATGAGGAGTCAAAAGTGGCTCCAAGTGGTTCGTCTAAATATACGCACGGTGCAGTCCCTTCCCTAGAATTAGGCTTAACATGCTCCCGCTTGTCTAGAATGTTTGCTCAATGTTGATTTAGTCGATTATCTCCTGATGGAACATGTAAGACAAAAATAAAATTTCCAATATTACAGACCTTTTAGAGCAGATGCCGCGAAAACTATACAAGATATAGAAAACCTTGACTACCTCACCTGTAGCAAATTGAATAAGCTTTTTTTGGTTTCTAGTAGTCATGTCACTAGGACGCATAGTTTCCGAGGATTAAGCGAAAAACCGAAAAGTGGTACCTTTAAACCCCCCTCTCCCCGCCGGCTTAAGGGCTAAGGGCGGGGACTTTTGCTATGTTCACCTCCTAACTAGTCTAAATAAAGTCCAGAGGTCAGAAATTGTGTTCCACGGATTTCTCTCTACACCGTCGTTAAAGCATTCATTGACTGGACTATATGACCTGACTTATGTACCTGTGATTTCACAATACACACAATTTGAGTTTGAATTACGCACACATAGACATCGCTCACGGATACGACATTCGCGAAGTGTCACAAACCAATCTAAACCAGTGCGAGTGCGTATGCCACCCGCTTGATGTATCTGTGTGTTCAAGCAAAATAATGTTTGTACACATACAGGTGACTGTTTTCTTTATCATCAATTTTGTGACCACTGCTGCAAAATGACTTAGGCTGGGTTGCACCATCTTACTTTAACTTTGACAAACGTCAAAAATCTGTCAAACTCCATACAAAAAGCACCGGGTATTGTTAAAGTTACGGTCAAAGTTAGGTGGTGCAATTTCTTTATTCATAAATATATTCCTTCCCGGTAAGAAGCTTTCAAAAGGGAATACCGAAAATAGACCGTTTGATAAAGCCCAATTGTGTTAAGCTTTGCGGATTGGAAAGGCTTTGAAGCGATTCCGTTACAAAAAAATGGGTAGGAATCTCCCGTTATACGTCATCTATACTTATAATAAATCTATAGAGAGGTCAATTCTGTACATGAAATATATTTTCAAAATAACTATCAGGGGGTGATTAGTGATCGATACTGATGCCAAAAATGCAATCAGTAAAATTTTTGTCTATCTGTCTGTCTGTCTGTCTGTCTGTCTGTATGTTCCTTATAGAAACAAAAACTACTCGACGGATTTTAACGAAACTTGGTACAATTATTCTTCATACTCCTGGGCGGGTTATAGGATACTTAGGAATTCCCACGAGAACGGGAATTAGCGGGAAAATCCTTTTGTATGAAAAATCTAAACCGCTTAAGTTAGACGCTTGAAATTTGGCATGCAGGTACCTTAGTAAACTTAAAGTTAAGTTACAACAAGATATTGCAAAATTCCCACGAGAACGGGAGTTAGCGGGAAAAAACATTTGTATGAAAAATCTAAACCGCTTAAGTTAGACGCTTGAAATTTGGCATGCAGGTATCTTAGTAAACTTAAAGCTTAGTTACAACAGGATATTGCAAAATTCCCACGGGAACGGGAGTTATCGGGAAAAAAACATTTGTATGAAAAAATCTAAACCGCGTAAGATAGACGCTTGAAATTTGGCATGCAGGTACCTTAGTACACTTAAAGCTTAGTTACAACAGAATATTGCAAAATTCCCACGGGAACGGGAGTTAGAGGGAAAAAACCTTTGTATGAAAAAATCTAAACCGCGTAAGATAGATGAAGGGGGGGTAAAACGAGATCCACGCGTACGAAGTCGCGGGCGGCCGCTAGTTGTCAATAAAAAATGAAAGTCATAAAAGTAGGTACCTAAATTATTTTCATTTAGGCTTTTACATTTTCCATATCCTAAAACTACTTCGTTAAGAAAATTTGGTCAATTTCGTTGCAAGAAACGCAGTCACTCAAAAATAATTAAGT
>NW_021134168.1:0-850 GCF_004193835.3 Ostrinia furnacalis | reverse complement strand
ACCACACAGTCGAGTGCCACACAGGCGAGTGCCACGCAGGCGAGTGCCACACAGGCGAGTGCCACACAGGCGATTGCCACACAGGCGAGTGCCACACAGGCGAGTGCCACACAGGCGATTGCCACACAGGCGAGTGCCACACAGGCGATTTACTCAGAACTCAGAGGCCAGAAGTATCTCACCTCAGAACATCTCCCTTTTCGCTCGCAGCTTGGTTGGCTTCCCATCAGACAGCGTAGATATCTTCGTTCACTTTGTATGCTTCATTCGATTCTCTTCAATCCTGACTCTCCATCTTATTTAAAAGATAAATTTCAGTACCTCCACTCCACTCACGATAGAAATCTTCGCTCTATTCAGACTCTTCAGCTTGCCACCCCTCATCATAGCTCCGGCTTTATGTCCAACTCTTTCCTAGTCTCCGCTGTGCGGCTCTGGAACGGCCTTCCGGCCAAATTACGCAAGCCTTCTTCCAAATTTACTTTCAAAAGGGCTCTGCGCAAACATTTCAAGGAATGACCTTTTTCTCCATTTTCTCGCTATCTCAGACATGAGTGATGTGTACATTTATAATATTATTATATTTATGTATTTATGTGTATGTCTATTATATTTATTTGTATTACTAGCTTTCCGCCCGCGGCTTCGCCCGCGTGGGATTTTGTCTGTCACAGAAAAACTTTATCGCGCGCGTGCCTGTTTCAAAAACCGGGATAAAAACTATCCTATGTTCTTTCCCGGGACTCAAACTATCTCTATACCAAATTTCATCAAAATCGGTTGCGAGGTTTAAGCGGGAAAGCGTAACAGACAGACAGACAGACTTTCGCATTTATAATTGAATGATCAA
>NW_021134167.1:0-568 GCF_004193835.3 Ostrinia furnacalis | reverse complement strand
AATTTAAAAAGATCATTTAAATACATGCCTTTATTTAATACATAGAAGATGAAAATATTCTGAAAAATCTGGACTAGTCTAGACAAACATTCCAAACAAAAATAACTGCGTTTAATAACAAAAAATAAATAAGAAAATACATTCGACTACTTTATCTATGGTTCAGTGAATCATAATATTTGCCTACATTGACCAGTCAATCGTTGTAGTGAATGTTCTGACAGAAAATAAAACAGCAAGTTTTTATCAAAGGATGTGGGAGTCATTTGGAATGATATCGAGAATGGGTTAATGTTTCACAATAACATACGCTAATGGCAAAACTGTATAAGTCGCGAATTGTAAAAAAAGATCCCATCAAAAACAATACTTGTCAAAAAAACCAAGTCTCGCAACTCAGTTGTTCTACGGTAAAAAGTTGTGAGATCCATATAATACCAAGTCCAGGCCAGGAAATCTTTAACGTTTTACATAAATATATTGACTTGGCCATCGCACTTAATAATTTAATTTACACGTGTTTTCATGCGATGACCAAGTCAATATATTTATGTAAAACGTTAAAGAT
>NW_021134166.1:0-581 GCF_004193835.3 Ostrinia furnacalis | reverse complement strand
CTCACAGCAGTCGTCACAGCTAATAGCCGATTAGCTGATCGACTGATTGGGCGAGCTATCACTTTAATGTTACAGGCCTACTCTCATATCGTTGTCTATCCTTATTATCTTATGTTAATCACAGTAAAACGGACTCACGATACCATCGAAAAATCAACCAGCAAAGACCATGATTTTTAAGGCGCGTCTTAGTAAATTTATTTGCATTTGTGCATCTGTGCGTCATAGTTCACTTCACGAGCACTACAAAACGCACCTTCTCACAAGAAAGCTAATCAAAAACTGAATTAAAAAAAATATCCTATAACAGATAATAATTAAAAATTAATCGAACTTATTGTTTTGTGAAGGTAATTCAATGGCCTAGTCAATTATTTAGAAACATTAAATTAGACTATTGAAGCAAATAAAACTCTTCAATTTGTTTGTATTGATATTCCATTTATCCTAAATCAAAGTCCATTCTTAAATTAATCGTTAATGTCATCTTTTCTATTACAATAGAAAAGTAGATGAGGTAGGTAGGTACCTAATTAATTAGTTAAATAAAATTTCCGAATCATTTCCGTTCCAACTTAGTA
>NW_021134165.1:0-46733 GCF_004193835.3 Ostrinia furnacalis | reverse complement strand
TAAATTTTTTCCATCATACACAAGAATACGCGTGCGTGAGTCAATGCTCGCTCGTATGTGAGGCCTTGTCGAATAGTACTCTTGTAGGGGGCAATCGTGCGTGTTTTGTTTTCGATGTAAACTCGCGGAGATGAACAGGCCTGCGCGTAGTCGGTCAGTCTACCGGTCGCCACTCGAGAACATTTCTGACCCTACGGCCATCAACTCTACGAACTATACTCAACATCAAATAAACCTCACCTTTCGCGACGCCTTTTCCTCTTTAACATATGGATAGCGATTAATCCCAACTTAACAGTTTTATAGCCATAAAAGTTGGCTCAAGCGTAACAGCTACCTATTTTTTGAAGAAGTGACTCTAGATCCTTCTAAAGACACATTTTAGGGGTAAAAACCTTTCCTTTAATAAAATGAAGTTTAGAACTAGGTTTTTAAATGGTGCCAATATTGGTGGGAAGTGGGGATGCATACATTTGAAATTGCTTGTCGCGGGAGGTGCGATTTATTTGATGTCGAGTGTATGTGCCCCGGCCACTGCCACTTATGTTTATCAATTCTGCGGGCTATGTCATTCGGGTTTATTAATTTGATCACGCAGGCTAACTCCGTGATTTTAAACCTTATAAAATACTTTGTATACCTAAATTTTGTTATTGTATTATTTTTACAGCAAAGTCCGCCTCACAAAGAGATTCGACGTCAGCTTTAACATCGCGGTGTCTCCTCAGACACCGAGTACCACAGCCACAAACAGCACCGTACAAAGCGCCTCCACCACTCCTAAGCGGCACCAGTCGTTTCAGCACACTGGCGCCCCCAAGCGGCCGGTGGTGCCTAGCCTTAGCCTGGACCGCCGTTGTATCAAGCCACTTAATCTACGCGGACTTTGTAACAGCCCTGGCGCCACTATGCCTCTGCTAGCGGTAGTAGATGACAAGAGCAATATACAGGTAAGATTGATCTCTATAGGCATATGCATAAGACGCAAAATGCTACGTCTTCCAACTCCAAGAGGCACCAGTAGGTCTAGAACACTGGTGGCCGGTGGAGCCTAGCCTTAGCCTAGACCGCCGTTGCATCAAGCCACTCAACCTGCGCGGGCTTTGTAATAGCCCTGGCGCCACTATGCCTCTGCTAGCTGTCGTCAATTACAAGAGTAACATGCAAGTAAGATTGATCTCTACACGCATGTGCATAAGGCGCAAAATGCTACGTCCACCACTCTCATAAGGCACCAGTTAGTCGTTCCAGGACTAGTGGTGCCTAGCCTTAGATTAGAACGGCGCGCGATCAAAATCAATTTTTTTTCAAAGTCTGGTCCGTGAGCACGTAGAATTTTGTCCAATGACCCCAAGCTACCCATCCTTATCGCTCGCGCGTAATTATGTTGCTATCGCGCTCGCACACTCACCTGAAAACAAACACGTGGCAAAATTCGACGTGCTCACGGACCGGGCTTTATACAGTTTAGATTAGACCAATATTATGGCACTTATGAACGTCAAACATTTTTGTTTGACGTTCATAAGTGCCATAATATTAAATAGGGTAGCCCTTAAGGGGCAATTCACATGTTTAATTATCTTTTGGGCCCTATCAGCGCTTTGAGATAAACATAGCAAGTGCTGAGAAGAAACGCCGATCAAGCCACTTTAACTTATGCTAAAATTTATCTTTCTTTGTTTCCAGGTAATGCGCGGCAGAAAGGTGCTCACAGAAATAATAACTCAACCAGAAGAAGAAATCACCACGATCAAGATCTCCCCTTGCAATCTCTATGTCATATATGGCCTCCGATCTGGTATCGTGAAGAAATACGCCCTTAGATCTAAAGAGACCGAAGACATAATGAATATGTACAGTTCAGTGCAATATTTGAACTTCGTCAACCCGCAATTATTGATAGTCGGCAGCAAAAACTCCCTGATGGCATACAGGTTGACCAATGACGGTGATTGGCAAACTGAGATGATGCAGTGTGAAAAAGTGCATCTTGGATCGCAGGAGATACTTAATGATATACAGGGTAAGTAGTAAAATTCCCTCGAATATTGTCTGTCTAATACTTAGGCTGGGTTGCACCATCTTACTTTAACTTTGACAAACGTCAAAAATCTGTCAAACTCCATAAAATAACATCGGTTATCGTAATAGTTACGGTCAAAGTTAGGTGGTACAACTCAACCTTAGAGGTATTTAAAGTTTAAAGCTATCATTTCAATATATTCAATACAGGACTAACTATGAATACATTTTGTATTCCTAATGACAAAATTGCATAAAATACATAGTCCAACAAGAAGTAAAGTAAAAAGTAAAAAATGTTTTATTTGACAAACAGAGCGCCATCACATTTACATAAATTACAAAAAGAAGAAACATTGTGCCCTGCTGTCAAATAGGGGCCCGCTCAGCATTAATCGGGGCATGCCTCGACACCGATTTTCAGCGGGTCCCTTGACGTTACTGCGCCCTACCGCTGAAGGAGAAGCACTCCGTAAAGTACCTGTCCGTCGGCGGGAACACGCAATAGAAGACATAAATATCTGCTCTAATTCATAAAACCTTTCAGGTATAAAGAAAAAAAGCAGCCAAGCGGACAACCTGTCCAGTTCGGGCAGCGAATCAAGCCAGACTTCTCGAAGCCGAGGGTATTTCAACCACGACGGCAAAAGTCGCCTACGTGGAGTCTGCGGCTTAGTAGACTGTTTCTACATACGGGACGTGGGTTTCATTACTGTGGAAAGCAACGCCTTGGTCAAGCTTTGGAGTCAGGAGGCAAACAAAATGGTCTGCATATTGAATCCGAGGCAGAGTGACGCTCATGTGACGTGTGCTGCGTATAAGAAGAATGTGCTGGCTATATGCGACGATTTTAAGACTGGTTTTACGGTAAGTGATATTGTTTTAAGTTTTAACTGAGACTTCATTCGTGGTTTTAGAAAGTATTGATCGATCATTTGATATTATTCATTACCGCAGTCAGAATTCAATGTATCAATTTTTGATTACCCATTAAACTTATATGCTCCTAAAGACAAAAGATTCTTCTTCCTTCTTAACAAAATTCAGCACCACGTTCACATCTGTATTATTTGAATTTTTATACACTATATTATTTTAGTTTTTAATCTTGATTTATTTTAGACATTCGAGTTAAAAGTAGGCGACCAAATTGAACTCAACCAAATTCAAGACTACAGACTGAACAATCGAATCACCTCGTGTGATTTATCAGAGGATGGGTTTATACTGGCGATGGGTTTGGATTCTGGAGATGTTGTGGTAAGTAAGCACACGAAATAATATGAACCATTTGGTTTAAACATTACGTCAAGTTTTTTTCATTCATAATGGTTAAGACCTTTACGGATATTGTCTCCACATTGGCGATCCTAGTGTAATTTTAGATTTTTCTGTATAAACTTCAAACGGAATAAATACATATTATTTAAATTAGTAACACAAGATCCTGAGATTTAGCCTGGTCTTATCAACTGTTTATTCCAAGCGTACTAAGGGCTGATTTTTCAATCGTCGGATAACTTTTATCTGAAGAATAAGTTTTGCACATTAAGGCCCAGAACAGACGGTGAAACGCAACTGCAACGAAACTACAACTGCTAGTTACTTTTGAGTTGCATCTAAGTTTCTGCCATAGCGTCCGTTGAGAGACCACACATGACGCGACCAGACCAGTTTGAAACTTTCAGTTTCATTCATCAGAATCATCAGAACAGAAAGTTGCAATTTCGTTGCAGTTGCGTTTCACCGTCTGTTCTAGGCCTAACAGTTTCAGTATGGGCATTATGTCAAAATAACAAGTTTAGTAGTAGTTAGTTTTTCTTCAGTTAAAAGTTATCCGACGATTGAAAAATCAGTCCTTAATTGTATAGCATTTGCTCAGTATAAGCTGTGACTAATTACCACATTAACTTTTCAGGTATGGAACGTCCCGGGCAAACGTCAGCTGCGTTTACTAAAACACCACAAGACCCCGGTCCACTGTTGTTCCTTCTCGCCCGTGCCCGACCGCCTCTACCGTAGTGCCAACTGCCAGTCACCCGCTACACCCCTGTCTCCCCCCGATGTAACAGATGAAGATAACACACCACTGGTTCTTGTTACTATGGCCTCGGAGATCGTGTGGTGGAACGTCACTTATATCATGAAGATGCGGGCTAACAAGAGTTACTGGAGGTTTGTATTCCATCGAGTATGTCCACCCCTGTCTCCCCCCAATGTAACAGATGAAGACAACACCCCACTGGTGCTTGTTACTATGGCCTCGGAGATCGTGTGGTGGAACGTCACTTATATCATGAAGATGCGGGCTAAGAAGAGTTACTGGAGGTTTGTATTCCATTGAGTTAAGGTCCGCCCCTGTCTCCCCCCGATGTAACAGATGAAGACAATACCCCACTGGTGCTTGTTACTATGGCCTCGGAGATCGTGTGGTGGAACGTCACTTATATCATGAAGATGCGGGCTAACAAGAGTTACTGGAGGTTAGTGTTGACTTATACCATTAGTTAAGCTTCGTCCCTGTCTCCCCCCGATGTAACAAATGAAGACAACACTCCACTGGTGCTTGTTACTATGGCCTCAGAGATCGTGTGGTGGAACGTCACTTATATCATGAAGATGCGGGCTAACAAGAGTTACTGGAGGTTTGTATTCCATTGAGTTAAGGTCCGCCCCTGTCTCCCCCCAATGTAACAGATGAAGACAATAGAGTGCATTACCGCAGCAAAATTTTTATAAATGTTGTGCTTTAGAGAGTCGAGAGTATAGCAGATAATCAGTCCATCGTGAGCAGAAATTTGTCCACTAATAGCAAAATTCGTTCAAATTATAGTTTTAAAGTTATTAGGAAAAAACAGATTTTGCTGGGGTAATGTTTGAAACATTACCCCAGCAAAATTTTTTTTTGAAAGTCGTTCTATCCCGGAACCAAATACATGGATAGATAGCTTTTGTTGCGTAGTAATTTGTCCACGAATAGCAAAATTTGTTCGCGTTACGGTTCTCAAGTTATTCAGAATTTTGCTGGGGTAATGTTTTGTGATGTCCCAGATCTCGTAAATGGCTCAACGCAGAAGTTTCAAAAAAATACCAATGATAGACCTTGATATGTCCAAATTAGTTCAAGCATTAGTCATTGATTTGAATAATAAACACCAGTGTAATTAAATGATTTCGAAAATCAGAGAAAANGACACGTTGTATATGTATAGTCCAATTTGAAAGCTATTATCAAAAGAGACACTGGTCCTGCAATTCACTTAGAATAACTTGATACTCAATTAATATCGAAGTCTGTCTTATTCAGGCAGTTGACTTTGCGAAGGTTTACAAAATGTAATTCTTAAAAACTCTTATACAAACAATACCACAGCAAACCTACAATATCAGATGTTGATAGAATGCAGTGCGTAATCTCCCTAATATAATATTTACTATCTATACTCAAATATTCCCCATTATTTTCCAGAAAACGAAGAACTATACAACAACAACTGTCCAAGCAACTGCACGATACAGCCCAAGCTGGGTTTATTCCTGAACTGCCGCTGGGCCAACCATCACGAGGTGTTAATCGCGCACACAGCCAAGATGATTGTGCTTTACAACGTCGATGGGACGGTGCTAAAGGTGTTCGACAATTTTGACAGGTGAGTCTTTATCGACAGTTATTTAATTTTATAGCACATAAATTGTTGATGCTAAATAATTATTTTTTCAACGTGTGTGAACGTTAAATTGTGAACGTCGTCAATCTATCTATATAAATAAAAATGAATTGATGTTCGTTAGTCTGATTAAAACTCGTGAACTGCTGGGCCGATTAAGCTGATTTTGGTTTTAAAATGTTTGTCGTAGTCCAGGGTAGGTCTAAACGGTGAGCAAATACTGTAATTGTTTTTCTGTGACAGACAAAATTCCACACGGGCGAAGCCGCGGGCGGAAAGCTAGTTTATAATATAACGAGTGAGATTGTAAACTAACAGTGGGTTAGGTTATATTGTAATCTAACTACGTCAGATTATAATCTGACAATTATTATTTATATTCACAGGGACCAAGAGATACTATGCTGCGCTCCATGCAACTACGACAACTACTTGATCGCGGCTGTGGTCAGCAACGGCGCCAACTATCTGTTCGTCATCGACCAGACGAGCAAAGACAAGATCATGACCATAAAGGAAACTGGGCCGGTGCTCAACATCTTAGTTGTTCCAAGTTAGTCATTAAATCTAATGGCGCAAGTACACTATGAACTATGACCGAGACGAAGCGCTAGAACATCGATCGAAGTATGGGCGACACACGGGTGTGCGAAGAAGAAAGTAACTGAGATGGTGTTCACACTATTACGTCTCGGCCAATTTCCGGCATAGTATACTTGCGCCATGATTGTCAATTAGCATGAAGAAATGTAATATGAAACGACAGCTTTATCACTTACAGTTTTTTGAAGTTTAATTCAAGACTCAAAATATGGCATGACCAAGCAATCATGTATTTACTAAATTAGTTATTGGCCCCAAACTAAAACCTTATTTCTTACAGGTCACCACAAAACAATCAAAATCATCACCCTAAAAGCGAAAGAAATAACGCAACACCTGTATCAAATAAATTACCAAAGCAATACGTGCATGTGCAACAAAATTATTGAGGCCAAAGACGTGAAGGACAATCTTTTATTCCTGACCATAGTTGTTAATAAGATTGGCACTTTGCTGTTCGCTTCGACAGATGATAGCCGGGTCATCTGTATAGACTTGAAGACCAACTCACGCATATTTGACTTGGAAAATCGGAGGGGGTAAGAATGTTATTGATACTTTTAAAACAGACGACAGCACATCAAACTAAACACGGTGTCTTATGTGGTTGTAACAGGGGCGATATTGCAACAAAAATGTAAGTCTGATGTGCTGGCGTCCGTATAACAAGAGAGGTAAAGACAACCTGTGTGGTTGAATGTGAGTGAAATTCAAAAATTCTGCAACTAGGATCAAAAATCTCAAACTGGGCGGTTTCAAGGTGAGAGTGAATAGGCACTTACAGGGCAGATATGTACCATCCTAGACTGCATCTCACTTTGTTTGTTCCGGCGTTTCTTCTCAGCACTTGCCATATGTTTGTCTCGAAGCGCTGGTAGGGCCCAAAAGATAAGGAGACATGTAAAGTTATATTGACGTTCACTATTGACGTTCATAAGTGCCAATTGTGGTCTAAACTGAATAAATAATTAAAAAAAAAAAACCAGGTGCGATTGCGGTCAAATACCACCTGCCTTGTCTAGCATAAAAAAAACTAATTTCCTTTCTTTTTCCATCCAAGTGATAACGTATGCTCGCATCGACGTCAACTGCGCCAATAGGTCTTCAATATTATAACCATCATCATCAACAGCCCTTTACAGTCCACTATTAAACTATGATGAGCCTCCTCCACTATAATGGAGGGTTTTGCCATAATCCCCACGCTTAGCAGGCGGGTTGGAGATCGCAGTATAAAAGATTGATGTTTTTCAGAGAGTGCTGCTGCCCGTTCTCTGTTTGATGTGTAGTCCCTAAATCGCCTCTTACGATACCCGCGGGATATTATAATAAAACATTTTAATCTCTTTTAGAAATGTAGTATCAATGGATGTCAGCGAAATAGCCGTTTGGAACGACTTTGAGCCGGGCTCAGACGTACTGCTTACCGGGACCGGCACTATCGAAAACTCCGCCAAAGTGTGGAACCTGGAACCGACTTATGTATTGCAGCAGACCCAGAAGAACGGGTAAGTTCATTTTATTGTTAATTTCAGATAAAAAATACACACTTGCTCGTAGGTTCGCTACAGCCAAATAACTTCCACTGCTGGACAAAGGCCTTCCCCNAGACATTATTTTGAAAAAAAAAACGCATGGTGGAAGGACGATGGAGACTGATTAGAAAGTTAATATTTAAAAATCTTTTGCACGAATTACAATATTCCACATAACTGTACAAAACATTGACAGCTAAGCTACTAATTTGCGAAGTATACCTGTATGTATGGAGTGATCGCTTTTCTGTAACCTTTATAATTTGGTTGGCTTATAGAAGAATTCCTGATATTTTTTGCAGTTCAATAACTTTCTTTTAAGTCGTAATATAAAGCTGAAATTAACAGGATAGCTTATTCAAAGAACATTTTAATTTGTCCGTTGTATTCCATGTTCCCTTGTTATAAGGGAATTGCGTATTCGGCCACGAAAGTAAGACTGTTAAAATAAATTGAAATTTCTTGAAATCTCTCTTTTGAGCAAAGCCACATCATTTATATTTACTGTGGTTATAAAGGTGTACCAAGGGTACATGCTACACCTTTTTATTCGATTGTAAGAGTACTGGTTTACTCACAAATCCGTTTTATCTGATTTTCGAAATCATTTAATTACACTGGTGTTTATCATTCAAATCAATGACTAATGCTTGAACTAATTTGGACATATCAAGGTCTATCATTGGTATTTTTTTCAAACTTCTGCGTTGAGCCATTTACGAGATCTGGGACATCACAAAACATTACCCCAGCAAAATTCTGAATAACTTGAGAACCGTAACACGAACAAATTTTGCTATTCGTGGGCAAATTACTACGCAACAAAAGCTATCTATCCATGTATTTGGTTCCGGGATAGAACGGCTTTAAAAAAAAAATTTGCTGGGGTAATGTTTCAAACATTACCCCAGCAAAATCTGTTTTTTCCTAATAACTTTAAAACTATAATTTGAACGAATTTTGCTATTAGTGGACAAATTTCTGCTCACGATGGACTGATTATCTGCTATACTCTCGACTCTCTAAAGCACAACATTTATAAAAATTTTGCTGCGGTAATGCACTCAAGACAATACCCCACTGGTGATTGTTACTATGGCCTCAGAGATCGTGTGGTGGAACGTCATTTATATCATGAAGATGCGGGCTAACAAGAGTTACTGGAGGTTTGTTACTTTATTCCATTTAGTTAAGGTCCGCCCCTGTCACCTCCTGACACGTTGAATCATGGATGGAAGGCAACCATACCTAATTCACTAATTTTGACAGTCATGTGAGTCAAGATCCCGCTGACATTCAAAAGTAGTCCCATTGAAAAACAGTTCTAAATCCGTATTCACAAGGATCATTTTGATAGAACGATTACTCGACAAGATTTCAACTCAGTGTTTTGTTGTCGTTGAAGTTTTGTTACGTGAATAAGACTACTGGTCCTCATCACTATTGCTTAGCGAAAGTTACGATTGACATTGAGATTCACTTCGCATTAGTTATTTTTCTGATTACCAATCATAAAATATGCTTTTTAGCATAAAATCTGCAATTTCAACACGAAATGCAATAAAGTGTAAATAAGTAAATTACTTTTTCAGGACTGGGCGTAATGTGATGACGCCTTTGGCCAGTCCTATGGAGAGCAAAGTTGACCTGCACGAGGCTATGGAAAACCTCTCCATAGGTTCATCGAACAGTAATTTCTTCTTCGGCAACGGATCATTCCAATCGCAAGATTGCTTTAAACTTCTGTGGAAGGGGAAAAAGTAAGTAGCATATCCTTTGTCTAGTTTAAAAAAAACTTTGATTAGTACGAGATAGTGTGATATTGGGACATATTGTATTTTATCAATATGTTCATTTACTCTAGAATATTATGTAAAATAATTTATTGATGACTTCATCATTTTCATTCATCGGGACCAAGATATAAGACCTGTATTTACCCGACAGAAGTGTAAAACGCTTACCCCCTTACTAATAAAAAGTTACACAGTTGTTGAACACTGTTTTAAAATAACATTTCCATACTACACGTCACTTTAAAACACTGTTCAACGAGCGTGTAAGTTTTATTAGTAAGGGGGTTATATTTTTAATCTATACTAATATTATAAATGCGAAAGTAACTCTGTCTGTCTGTCTTTCACGCCTAAACCAAATCCGATTTTGATGAGATTTGGCATAGAGATAGTTTGAGTCTCGGAAAAGGACATAGGNCCTTCCCCAATAATTTCCACAACGACCGGCATCCCGGTACTTCCCACGACCTTCACCAGGTCGTCGGTCCACATAGTGGGAGGACTACTACCCATCACGTCTTCCGAATCGTGGACTATGTGCCCCACCTACTGCCACTTCAGTTTGGCAATTCTGCGGGCTATGTCATTTCTGATTCGATCCATAGAAAAACTTCGTGTATAGCCCGCTCCATTGCTCTTTGGGTGATAATAAAATACAAGCGGCCGCCCGCGACTTCATAAGCGGGGATCCCGTTTTACCCCCTTTCGTAAAATCCGTTCTTAGTGAGCACCTACGTTTTAAAAGGAACCCCATGCAAAATTTGAGACTCCTAGCAGGCCTGTTCATCTCCGCGAGTTTGCATCGAAAACAAAACACGCGCGACTACCCCTCCTGAGATACCAAATCGACAGGACAATCACGAGCGAGTATTGACGCACGCACGTATTCTTCACCCATTTGCATTGTAAAGACAATAAACCATATGTAAAAACGGTGGTGCAATTAATACTCTACAGTATTTTTTAACTGCCTGAATAATATTAGAAACACAAAATATAATTCATGCTTATTCATGTATTTCCTCCGCCATTTTTCGCAGTTTGGCACCTCACGTCACACATCATTTTACCGAAGGCAGCCCTATGTCTTCGGCGCAGTACCACTGACGTTTGTCAACAAAATGGTGCTCGACTCTTGAGACAAGCTAAATTACACCATATTGTTAACGATATTGAGCATAATTTTTTTTAAATACCTTCGCGAAGAAAATCTTCTGTACGAAGTACTTATTATTATTCTGTGCTCCTAGCACTTGTAGTTTCTGAGATTTCGTGATGAGTGAGTGAGTCAATCAGTCAGTGACTTTTCGCTTTTATAAATATAGATTTGACACTTAACTATTATTATTATATTATTTTACAGCAAAGTCCGCCTCACAAAGAGATTCGACGTAAGCTTCAACATCGCTGTGTCTCCTCAGACACCGAGTACCACAGCCACAAACAGCACCGTTCAAAGCGCCTCCACCACTCCTAAGCGGCACCAGTCGTTTCAGCACACTGGCGCCCCCAAGCGGCCGGTGGTGCCTAGCCTTAGCCTAGACCGCCGTTGTATCAAGCCACTTAATCTACGCGGACTTTGTAACAGCCCTGGCGCCACTATGCCTCTACTAGCTGTCGTCGATGACAAGAGTAACATACAGGTAAGATTGATCTTTACATGCATATACATAAGGCACAAAATACTACGTCCTCCAACCCTAAGAGACACCAGTCGTTTCAGCACACTGGTGCCCCCAAGCGGCCGGTGGTGCCTAGCCTTAGCCTAGACCGCCGCTGCATCAAGCCACTCAACCTGCGCGGGCTTTGTAATAGCCCTGGCGCCACTATGCCTCTGCTAGCTGTGGTCGATGACAAGAGCAACATACAGGTAAGATTGGTCTCTATACGCATGTGCATAAGGCTCAAGATGCTACGTCTACCACTCCCAAGAGGCACCAGTATTTCTGTAGTTCTAGCACACTGACGGCCGGTGGTGCCAAGTCTCAGCTTAGACCGCCATTGTATCAGGCCACTCAACCTGCGCGGGCTTTGTATTAGCCCTGGCGCCACTATGCCTCTGCTAGCGGTAGTCGATGACAAGAGCAATATACAGGTAAGATTGATCTCTACACGCATATGCATAAGGCTCAAGATGCTACGTCTACCACTCCCAAGAGGTACAGTCGTTCAAACTGGGCGCCCCCAAGCGGCCGGTGGTGCCTAGCCTTAGCCTAGACCGCCGCTGCATCAAGCCACTCAACCTGCGCGGGCTTTGTAATAGCCCTGGCGCTACTATGCCTCTGCTAGCGGTAGTCGATGACAAGAGCAACATACAGGTAAGATTGATCTCTACACGCATGTGCATAAGGCTCAAAATGCTACGTCCTTCAACCCCAAGAGACACCAGTCGTTTCAGCACACTGGCGCGCCCAAGCGGCCGGTGGTGCCTAGCCTTAGCCTAGACCGCCGTTGTATCAAACCACTCAACCTACGCGGACTTTGTAACAGCCCTGGCGCCACTATGCCTCTGCTAGCGGTAGTCGATGACAAGAGCAACATACAGGTAAGATTGATCTCTACACGCATGTGCATAATGCTCAAAATGCTACGTCCTCCAACCCCAAAAGACACCAGTCGTCCCAGAACAGTGGTGCCCCCAAGCGGCCGGTGGTGCCTAGCCTTAGCCTAGACCGCCGTTGTATCAAACCACTCAACCTACGCGGACTTTGTAACAGCCCTGGCGCCACTATGCCTCTTCTAGCTGTCGTCGATGACAAGAGCAACATACAGGTAAGATTGATCTCTACACGCATAAGCATAAGGTGCAAAATGCTACGTCTACCACTCCCAAGAGGTACAGTCGTTCAAACTGGCGCCCCCAAGCGGCCGGTGGTGCCTAGCCTTAGCCTAGACTGCCGCTGCATCAAGCCGCTCAACCTACGCGGGCTTTGCAATAGCCCTGGCGCCACTATGCCTCTCCTAGCCGTGGTTGATGATAAAATATTTTAAAGTCTGGTCCGTGAGCACGTAGAATTTTGTCCAATGACCCCAAGCTACCCATCCTTATCGCTCGCGCATAATTATGTTGCTATCGCGCTCGCACGCTCACGTAAAAACAAACACGTGACAAAATTCTACGTGCTCACGGACCGGGCTTTATACAGTTTAGATTAGACCAATATTATGGCACTTATGAACGTCAAACAAAAAGGGTAAATTAAGGGGCAATTTACATGTTTAATTATCTTTTGGGCCCTATCAGCGCTTTGAGATAAACACATAGCAAGTGCTGAGAATAAACGCCGATCAAGCCACTTTAACCTACGCTACAATTTATTTCTCTATCTTTCCAGGTAATGCGCGGCAGAAAGGTGCTCACAGAAATAATAACTCAACCAGAAGAAGAAATCACCACGATCAAGATCTCCCCATGCAACCTCTATGTCATCTACGGCCTCCGATCTGGTATCGTGAAAAAATACGCCCTTAGATCCAAAGAGACTGAAGACATAATGAATATGTACAGTTCAGTGCAATATTTGAACTTCGTCAACCCGCAATTACTGATAGTCGGCAGCAAAAACTCCCTGATGGCATACAGATTGACCAATGACGGTGATTGGCAAACGGAGATGATGCAGTGTGAAAAGGTGCATCTTGGATCGCAGGAGATACTTAATGATATACAGGGTAAGTGGAAAAATTAATACTCGTTGTTTATTATTATTATTTATTTAAAACAAGTTACATAGTATTTCCAAATATTAATGATGACCATTGACGATGTCACAAAAACCAGGTTTGCTTTTACCGTGCACTGCTGATTCGACATCAGACTCAATCATTCAGAGCATAAAGTTAAATATTTTACTGCGCGCAAGCGCGAGTACCACTCCGGCCGTTTATTTGACAATATTCGAAGAGTTATCGAAAAATACTTAGTCGACATTAGTTCAACTTCAATGTGACTAAAGTATTTTAGCAGCATTTAAAGCTATCATTTCAAAATACAGGACTATGAATCCCTTGAAAAATTCCTAATGACAAAATCGCATAATACATAGTCCAACAAGACATAAATGTCTGCTCTAATTCATAAAACGTTACAGGTATAAAGAAAAAAAGCAGCCAAGCGGACAACCTGTCCAGTTCGGGCAGCGAATCAAGCCAGACTTCTCGAAGCCGAGGGTATTTCAACCACGACGGCAAAAGTCGCCTTCGCGGTGTCTGCGGCTTAGTAGACTGTTTCTACATACGGGACGTGGGTTTCATTACTGTTGAAAGCAACGCACTGGTGAAACTGTGGAGTCAAGAGGCAAACAAAATGGTCTGCATATTGAACCCGAGGCAGAGTGACGCTCATGTAACTTGTGCCGCGTATAAGAAGAATGTGCTGGCTATATGCGACGATTTTAAGACTGGTTTTACGGTAAGTGATATTGTTTTAAGTTTTTACTGCGACTTTACTCATGTGGGAAGTGGGATAATCATATTATGGTATACTAGCTGTGCCCGCGACTTCGTACGCGTGAAAACCCGTTTTCGCAACATTTTTCATTATTTCTCTGCTCCTATTGATCGTAGCGTGATGTTGTATAGCCTATAGCCTTCCTCGATAAATGGGCTATCTAACACTGAAGGAATTTTTCAAATCGGACCAGTGGTTCCGGAGATTAGCGCGTTCAAGTAAACAAACAAACTCTTCAGCTTTATAATATTAGTATAGATTACAGAAAGTATTTATCAAAAATTTAAACATTCAATTCACTTTACAGCAGTCAGAATTGAATGTTACATTTTTTTAGTTATAAACATACTTCCCCCGAAAGATAAAAGGGTAGCCTAGTTCTTCCTTCTTAATAAAAAATTCAACGCCATTTTTACGTCTAAATATTTGTAATCATATTACTTATTATACACGAGTTTATTCTTTTATTTATTATGTTGATTTTATTTATTTTAGACATTCGAGTTAAAAGTAGGCGACCAAGTTGAACTCAACCAAATTCAAGACTACAGACTGAACAATCGAATCACCTCGTGTGATTTATCAGAGGATGGGTTTATACTGGCGATGGGTTTGGATTCTGGAGATGTTGTGGTAAGTAAGCACACGAAATAATAATTATGAACCATTTGGTTTAAACATTACGTCAAGTTTTTTTCATTTTATAATGGTTAAGACATTTACGAATATTGTCTCCACATTGGCGGTCCTTATATTTTTCTGTATAAACTTAAAACTGAATAAAAACATGTTATTTCGATTAGTAACACAAGAACCTGAGATTTAGCCTGAGGTGGAATTGTGTAAAGCAATCGTAATCATATGACAGTTCATAACGTACGATAAAGTCAGTTAAACAAAGCGTTTGACAGAATAATCGTACGTTATGAACTGTCAAATGATAACGATTGCTTTACACAATTCCACATCTGGTCTAATTAACTGGATGACTATTTGCTCAGTATACGCTGTGACGTTACTAATTACCACATTAACTTTTCAGGTATGGAACGTCCCGGGCAAACGTCAGCTGCGTTTACTAAAACACCACAAGACCCCGGTCCACTGTTGTTCCTTCTCGCCCGTGCCCGACCGCCTCTACCGTAGTGCCAACTGCCAGTCACCCGCTACACCCCTGTCTCCCCCCGATGTAACAGATGAAGACAACACCCCACTAGTTCTTGTTACTATGGCCTCGGAGATCGTGTGGTGGAACGTCACTTATATCATGAAGATGCGGGCTAACAAGAGTTACTGGAGGTTAGTGTTAACTTACACCATTAGCTAAGCTTCGCCCCTGTCTCCCCCCGATGTAACAGATGAAGACAACACCCCACTGGTGCTTGTTACTATGGCCTCAGAGATCGTCTGGTGGAACGTCACTTATATCATGAAGATGCGGGCTAACAAAAGTTACTGGAGGTTAGTGTTAACTTACACCATTAGCTAAGCTTCGCCCCTGTCTCCCCCCGATGTAACAGATGAAGACAACACCCCACTGGTGCTTGTTACTATGGCCTCGGAGATCGTGTGGTGGAACGTCACTTATATCATGAAGATGCGGGCTAACAAGAGTTACTGGAGGTTTGTTACTTATGTCGTTGGTCCAACCATTTACAGACGAGTATTTAGTATGAATCAACATATTTTCGGGTCTTCTAATTCCGATAAAGCCAAAGCCAATCGCTTGAGCTTAAAACTTTATCGATTTTTTTTTTAAATTAACATAATTATGATTCACTTCTCCTAGATAATTTGATTGCAAAATTATTTTTGTCATAAAATCTGCCATTTCACCGCCCTTGATGCAATAAAGTGTAAATAATAAGCAAAACCTATAATTCATTTGTCTACTTTTCACAGGACTGGACGTAATGTGATGACGCCTTTGGCCAGTCCTATGGAGAGCAAAGTTGACCTGCACGAGGCTATGGAAAACCTCTCTATAGGTTCATCGAACAGTAATTTCTTCTTCGGCAACGGATCATTCCAATCGCAAGATTGCTTTAAACTTCTGTGGAAGGGGAAAAAGTAAGTAGCATATCCTTTGTCTAGTTTAAAAAAAACTTTGATTAGTACGAGATAGTGTGATATTGGGACATATTGTATTTTATCAATATGTTCATTTACTCTAGAATATTACGTAAAATAATTGACTTCATCATTTTCATTCATTGTCAATCACATGCAAAATAGGGCCTTTTCGGGACTAAGATATAAGACCTGTATTTACCCGACAGAAGTGTAAAACGCTTATATTTTTAATCTATACTAATATTATAAATGCGAAAGTAACTCTGTCTGTCTGTCTTTCACGCCTAAACCAAATCCGATTTTGATGAGATTTGGCATAGAGATAGTTTGAGTCTCGGAAAAGGACATAGGATAGTTTTCATCCCGGTTTCTGAAACCGTATTTTTATTCTCATTTCCCGAATTCCAGATACAAGGAGGGTTCAAAGAAGAAGGAAATACTAGCGTGCATCAAACTAACAGGAATGAGCGCAAAGAAGATCTGCCACGACGAGAAGTTTTCTTGCTTCGTGACCGTCGACAATTCAGGCCGAGTCCACGTCATGAACGCCATACAAGACACGTAACGCTATCCTAATCGCAACACATACTGCCAAACGCATTTATTTTTATATACAGTCTACGCTCTAGACGCTAAACTTGGATTTTAAATCCAAGGCAATACAGCTGAATGTTGCTAGAAAAACGTTGGCTGATAAACTTACACCAAATGTCACTTTGACGTTTCATAGTGACAATGTTGCTGCTAAAAGTAATAAATCGACAAGTCAATACAAGTACTCTAATCGCACCGTTGCTAATTGTGACTAATAAATTCTACTTAAAATATTTAATGCAATATCAGTATTCACAATTTGAATCGTTACAAATGAAATCAATTTAACACTGATAATGAAATAGTCTGATCAACGTTGTCTTCCTACAACACTCCCATTTTTTAGCATGGCAAGAAATCTGTATTGATATTAATAAGAGTATTGATATTGAAAACCGATCACTCTTGTGATAAAGCCAAGATACTGTCAATTAACTATAGGCCAACACAAATAAGATTCTCAGATCCCCATGCTCTCTTCGAATTATTTTTATACCTATATAGGGAAGAGTATTTAGTGTGTGATATTCGTGCAATGGTTGTTACATTATTCGTGTAACATGACCGACTAGCATTTAAATCAAGCGCATAAGCAATAGAAACGTTAGATTAATTTCGTATACGTAAAATAAAATGCTCCCTGGCTATTTCTAGTAAAATGTAAACAAATATTCTTGAGATTTTTAGTGCATATTAGTCCAATGATTTCTATTAATTCAATTATTTTAATTTTGATGATGGTAGGTGTATTTAATATTTGGGGGTGGGCATTTCTTATTTTAGACAATTTACTTACAACCAGAATGCATAATTTGGTTAACTATATTATTGCTTATACTAATCTCTAACATTACTTAGCACAATCATAATGAAAAGTTTTGTAAAAAAGCAAAAATTTAGAATTCATGCTGATTACTGATAACATACAAGTCAGTTTATACTAAATCTAATTGAAAGTAACCTTTGCATACGGTTAATAGCGCTTGCCTTTTTATAATTCAATACGAATGTGCTCAAAATTAAATAATATCTTTAGATTATTAAACTGAGCTCCTAATTTGCTTATAACAACGATTAAATATTGCTCATTTTATCATGGTGATATAGGTGTCTATAATTAATTATTATATGAAAGTGCTTATCAAAATTAGTGAAAAAGTCGGCGTAAATGATATGGCGGGTTAACGGATTTTGTGAATGTGGGCTGGCTCAACCACAACGTAAAAGCACCACAACCTTGCACTATTCTATATTTTAAAAAGATCCGTATGCCATACTACGTCGCACTAAATTAGATGAATAAAAAAGTTACTTTAATAAAATAATGTCCGAAAAGGACAATAAGTAATAAAACGCACAACTATGTGTCTTCATCATAAATGTAAGTAGATCTAAATAACAGAAAGAATCCCGTAATGTAGTAAATTGTACAACCTTATTGAAATTAATTTTATTTTGGCAGAGATAATGTTTATCCCACCAATCTCGTAGATGTCGCAACACGTGTCACAAAATATGATTTTTAATTTATTCTTATCTAAATGGGGTATATTTACGATAGTCATAATTCAGGTACCTTACACCACCAAACTGTCTCAAACTTTGTTACCACTATTTGAAAACAAACTCATTATGTGCATGAATGAGCATTTACCCAATACACAGTAGGGGTATACATTTCTACTAACCCATTATGGTTTGACGACATAATCCGTTGATTGGTGGTACTAATTATCCAGTTTATAAAATCGATACATATACTCTATTGAAATAAACTCGAAACTATCGAACTATAAATCATACGGCGTATGACTCAAACTCATAATTTTCTCGCCGTTTGTGCCATCTCAGTGGTTCGCGTTAGTATAGCTATCTAATGTGATGTAGTCTATATGAGATCTCTGTGTAAATAATAGTAATCTAAGTAACTGTTAAGTAATGTAATGGTGCTATGTTTAATGGAACGAAAACTGTTCACGATGTAGGCATAATGTTTGCGCCATATCATTTTAATGTTGTATGAATTGATTCATTTTCCTTACTTGTTGATTATTATGTTGTAATTCATTAATTTTAATCTATAATCCTTTAACATTTTAAATTCATTCGTTTTAGTGCTTTTACGAGCTGCTTATTCTAATCGGAAAATGTTTTAAAAACTTCATACAATAAATATTGCAATTCATAAAAATCTTCCGCCTAACTACTGTCAATGCATAACTATAATAAATATTTTGTACTTAGTTTCTGGAAAATAGATTTTGTAAATCTCAATCAGATCAGTATCATATAGTGAAGTCTTTGTGTACTGACATATCCAAAATATTTTTATAAGACTAACCCCATTTTTTTAACATGAATTGAATTTTATTTTTTGTCTCATTTTATCGCATTGAAATTAGTATTGTTTTAAGTTTTCGTGAATAATGGGGTGAAAGATTGTGTTAAAAATGTGCTCAATTCAGCATTTCTTTTCTGTTCCTAGTTTTAATTAATTTAGAACAATGTTATACGAACAATATTATTTTTAATTCCAATCATGATTATTTTACATAGTAAATTATAATAGGACGTAATAATGAATAAATATATTAAAATCAACATTCTGATATGCCATAGCAAAGTGTATTATGTTCAGTGATTTTAAATGTTGTATTATGCATTAGAACAACAGAATGCACTTTTACGTAATTAAATTTATATTTTTCGATTATTTAGATACAAGTTTATTTTATGAACGAACCTAGAAATATACAGATTTTCATAATCTTGTGTTTTATTTAAATTTACCCCAAATCCTAGTGGTCATCAACTATCAGTTGCAATCATCCTGTATTTCTGTTGGCCCCATGATGGGGACAAAAATTGGAAGGACAACAGTGTCAGGAATACAGTCATGATCAACCATTACCATCGTTTTTGTTTACCATGTCACGCATGTGTGGCTAGATGTTTATTACTCTTTCACGTAAAAACTACTAGATGGATTTTGATGAGACTAAAGTACATATTGTTGTTTACGCGTGATATTCACTTATTTTCTTCTTCCTTGGGGGAGGCCTTTGTCCAGCTGTCGACGTCTTTCGGCTGGAACGAACGATTCAGTTATTTGACTAATTTGACCAAGTTACAACAATACGTGCCATTATACATAATTTGATTTTTTCTGTATAATTGAATTGAATTTTATGAGAGCAAAGCCGCAGGCAAAAGTCAGTTGTGAAAAATAATAATTTGTCGCCATTTTTGCCAGGGACATTTTTAAAACACCAGCAACCTTGCAGGAGTAATAATATAGGTCTACCAGAGTCTCAAAAATATTGCAAATTAATTATGATAACATAACTCGAAAGAGCTTTTAAAGCAATATTTAAATAACGTCTCCCTAATTTGTAACCTCGATGTATGCCTCGAAGTACAACTATTACCAAAAACGCAAATATAGCCGTGGCATTAACTTAGGTAAAACAACGGTATGCCAAGCCGTAATCGAATCAAAAAAACTTGGAATAGAATTTCAAATTTCCAACGGCTTCCGGTTTTAACTGTCATTTTGCAGTCGAGAAAATTGCGATTTTTATTGTGTTGATGATCGACGATAAATATTTTATTTATATTGTCTGATGTTTTTACGAAATAAAATTTACTGTGATTGACGATTACTCTGTCTACTAACTTTGTAGTGAGCGTTTGTGCTTAGTGCATGAAAAATGGCACAATTCAACTACTTGAACGATTTGAAAAGTTTGGCTACAATAGATGGCCCGATAACTCGTGGCCCTCTTCAGCGATGGGTGAAGAAGACCAACAATGAGAATCACAATCCATCGCTAAGCGCATCATTCAAAAATATATCGAATATCAACCTCAGTACATGCAACCAGTCGATGCAAAAGTTGTCGATATCCGCCAACCAAAGTTGTAACAATAGTGTACTCTCCAGTAATAAAACTCCAACACGAAATGAAAACAAAAAAGGAAAGAAAACACCCTCTAAGACAAAGAGCCCAGGTAAGGTTAAATTCACTATTTATTTACTTTATTAATATGACCATGTGTCAATAAAATTCAAGTGTCATTTATTTTATAACAGTTATATAGGTATCTCTTATTATTCGACAGGTCGCTCCACCACTCCCACACCAAACAAAGCCTCCAAGACCCCTAACAAAGCTGACCGATTCATTCCATCCCGAAGTAACTCCAACTATGATTTGTGCCACTATATGGTAAGTGAGATATTGGAACAAATCTTTTCACTGAGTTTCTAATCAATAGTTCTTCCATTTGCTACTAAATATTCAGTGAATCTGCAGGAAATATCAGAGTAACTGTTTGTCATCATAAAAAAATTCAATGTTTTATTGAAAAATTTGAGTGTCTTGTTGATTTTATGCTGTAGCATGCTCCATATCAATACACATTTTACTTCTGTTAACATAAATGCATTTATCTCTTTCAGATGAGCCGCGAAGAAGACAAAGGGGAAGAGGTAGTAGCGCAGACGGCTGCCGGTGAAGCCATCGGTAGGGCTCTCACTGACACAGAGCCGGGGAGACTCCTGCAGTATACCTGTAAGGCCCCTGCCGCTCCGGAGGGCTACCAGAACAGACTAAGAGTAGTGTATTCACAGGTATCAAACGCTAAACGCTGGCTGCTTTTATTCATTACTAATCTTCATGTAAAATACTCTCACCATATCGTTTACATACTTTGTTTTATAATAAACTAGCTGACCCGGCGAACTTTGTTCCGCCTTAATGGCAATAAATAAGCAGACTTTTTTTTTTGTTTCGAACGGGATAAAAAGTATCCTATGTCCTTCTCCTGGCTCTAAACTACCTCCCAGACAATTTTCAGCTAAATCAGTTCAGCCGTTCTTGAGTTATAAGCGAAGTAACTAACACGACTTTCTTTTATATATATAGATTTTTGTCATTGGTGTTTTCAGGTTACATAAACTAATATTTTATGCAAAAGCAATTTGATTTTAGTTGAAAATTCATTATTGTAAATGCTTTTCAGTGTCATTGTCTTAAATGTGAACAATTTGCAGGCTAAAGTTCCATCATCAGTGAAAAACACAACAAGATACATACCTCAAGCTCCTGACAGGATTTTGGATGCACCGGACATTTTGGACGATTATTGTAAGCTCACTATTTATTCATATTTATTCAAAATACCCATATTTAGTTAAGCAGAGCTTTTTCTGAACTTACTCTAGACTTGTGACTTTCTGAATACCCATAAATAAGGCCTTATAAAGATTTGATCAGCCAAATTGAGTGTTGATTGATTAATGTTATCGATTCATGTTATGGTCAATAACCAAGATTAAATGTCAGAAAGTTCCATCATAGTGTTGTTTATACCAACTTCTTTGTTCACAGATCTAAATCTAGTAGATTGGAGTGCGTCCAACATTCTAGCAGTAGCTCTAGGAAGCTCAGTGTACTTATGGAACGCTGGAACGGGGCAAATTGAGCAACTCCTCACTCTAGAAGGCTCTGAAACCGTCTGCTCTGTGGGCTGGGTTCAAGGTGGTGGCTCCCATCTTGCTGTGGGAACCTCGTCTGCCACTGTCGAGTTGTGGGATTGTGAGAGGATCAAAAGATTGAGGGTGAGTAGCCTTAATTTTCTAAAAGCATTCTAGAAAGAAAGAAAGATACATTTATTCTACATCTTAATAACATTATAAATGCAAAAGTTTAGATGTCTGGATGTTTGTTACTCTTTTACGCAAAAACTACTGGAGGGAACTTTTGATGAAACTTTACAGTATTATTGTTTATAACCCAGAATAACATAACGCCCCAAGCAGTCACCCCCTGGTCACAACAGTCGCACAAATTAGTGCAATAGGCTAGTTTCCTAAAAAAATTTTTTTAGTCCGTCATGTTTAATATCAAAAGATATTGGACACATACAGTCGTGGTCAACTAATTAGGGACAGATAGAATACTGAGCAATACTAAGTGTTCATATCCTATTATTGTGAGCTTCATTCAATATTACTGGCTGTTACTTTGTAAACATATTGACTATCAAGAACTCTATTTAACAGAATACAATAACAACTAAAAAACTCACTAACTTAATAAAACATCTTAATCAAATCACATGAATCGGTAATTAATGGTACGGACGGTCTGGCCACCTAATTAGGGACGCTTAAGTTTTTCCTTCTAAATAAAAAAAAATAAAAAGTAATAACTTTTATTCTCTTCATTTGTAATTTCGGCGTCAATTTGAAAAGCGATATTCTTATCTTACGAGTTAAAAACTCATCAAATTATTAAAGGTAATGGGCTGAAAGAAAAGCAACAATGCGCTAAGTTATAATTAATCTTTATCAGTGTGGATGGCCATACCGGTATATTGCAGATCATCTGAAATGTTCCAAAAACATGAATCTACGATGCAGTGGCTTATTTCAAAATCATGAAACCACAGAAAGTATGCCTAGAAGGAAGAGGCCGATAAAAACAACCCCACAAGATGATCGCAGAATGGTCACTCTCGCAAAGAGAGACCCCTTTAAGGGTTTCGTTCTGATCAAGAGCGAGATTTTTGGACCAGAACCGACTGTTGAAGTATCTGCGAGGACCGTCAGAAGGCGACTGGTGGAGGCAAAGCTTGTAGGAAGAGTTCCTCGAAAAGTTCCACTACTGAAGATGGAACACAAAGAAGCAAGATTGGCGTTTGCAAGAAAGTATGGACATTAGGCTTTTGCTCAATGGATAAATGTGCTGTTTTCTGATGAGATCAAGCTAAATCTTATTTCATCCGATGACAGACAATACGTGCGACCTGTGAAGTCCGAAATGATACCAAAGTAAACGAAGAAGCAGGTGAAACATACAGGCGGCAATATAAAAATCTTGAGATCCATGTAATACCAAGTCCAGTCCAGGAAATCATTAACGTTTTACATAAATATATTGACTTGGCCATCGCATGAAAACACGTGTAAATTAAATTGTTTAGTGCGAAATGAAACGAAATTTTGCATGCCTGTGTAGACATGCAAAATTTCAGCTCAATGGGAAAACGGGAAGTAAGTAAAGATTTTACACAGATGTCAAAGAAAATAAAAGCTTGTAGATAGCTTTACAAAGAAAAGATATGTTTAAGAACGAACTGAATCTATTCAAAAAACCTATATTTCCAGCTTCCATACATTTAATATAGTTGCAAACAAACACGAAATCAATGGTTTCTGAGAATTCTGAGTGCCTTAATGCCGTCCCCTTTATCTGTTTATTTAGTATTTATTAATTAGTATCACTTGATGACATTGTAGCAAGTTAAACCTAAAATCATGTTTTCCGTAAATTATTTAAATAAGAATGCAATTTACGAGTTTGTTGTTTGATTATTATATAATTATTACTCAATTAAAAATTTAAATTTAAAAAATTAACACTTCTAATGTGGTAGGTATGGCTGGCGGCATACATTTAGTATAAAATTCGGAAACATTGAATTTTCGCATAGATCCAGTTTATTCGTTGACCTATTTATTGTTATTGTTTTAAAGAGCTCATGAAGCACTTACAGGAACAGTAGGTAAACAGTTTCTCGATATCTTGTATAGTTAAAAATCAAGTGAAATCACTTATCGTTTCCACCCTGTACCTATACTTTTAAAAATAAACTCATTTTATACGTTCATTTGTATAAGTATCTACAATACAAATATCTAACCAACTTAGTTGACGTTTTATAAAACTATTTGTCTAAGTGGCATCGAGCGACCGCTGGTGGATTTGCCATTTACCTGACCTACCCCTTTATTACTAAACGTTTAATATCAGATGAATAGTTACGCACCAATTTTTTTCATTCAGTCGTCAGTAATTGAACTTTCGGAAAAACATGACGAAGCGTTGTGTGACCATACAGACGCTATTCAACTTTTATTAGTAAGGAAGAGTATATTTTATGTTGGTAGAAACACAATAGCATAGACTAATGTTTTGACACCCTGTTAAAATTTTTATTAGTCATTTATTTTTTCCTGACCAAACAGATACCATAATAATATCTTTTATCTATTCTACCCATATTCTGTAAGTAAAATAATAAAAAGTTTGAAAAGAAAGAAATTACAAGTCCGATTTACCTAAACAAATAAATTAAAAATACTTGCGGATCAAAAGTACTCAATCATACTACAATTTACGAAAAAATCACGCGTGACGCATATACGTCAGTGGGCAGTCAACTGACATAGACCCGGCGTCTACGAGTGCCAAAGCACGACTGATTTATGCCATTTGATGCACCCGATTTTATAGTATTTTCAAATTAATTTTTCATTTGAAGATTGAAGATAGATATTTTTTCTTTTTCACACAATAATAGTACTATGTTTCTTCTTAAGTATAAAGTAGTTTATGTTGCCAAATGACTTTTAGATTATGAGATGTGACCTGTTTTCTTGCAGTAATTTTCTCGAATTTTGACTATCTTAGACATGATAAAAATGCATTTTAATGAATTAAACATCAAAATTTTCTCAATACACTTTCTTCTTCAGGGTATGCTTATTCTAATGAATACATTCTATCTTCTTACTTAGAAATAAATTTGTTGTAATATTAGTTCAAAGTTGTGCCTTCGCGAGTTACCTGGAAATCGGGCTTTCGAAATTCGCTGTTTTCGTAGGCAAAAATCCAATTTGAACGAGATGTTGTCAATAGACATTCCGTAAAAACGTATGATAATTACGATGATATAAGTCAAAAGAAGCTATAACAATAAATTATATGACTAAAATCATTTCGAAATTTGCCAAATTCTCGATTTCTGCATGAAAAATGTGACAACGCTCTTAAATAATTTCCAATTTATTTACATTTACAGTGAAAGTGTTACGTGTCCCTAATTAGTTGTCCATCCCTAGGTCAATAAATGTGTAGGTGGCAATGATTTATTTATTTTAAAAATATTGATCGCAACTAGCTAGTTTCTTTTCTGGCCTTTAAATATTTAGAATACTAGCCAAATTACTTGTTATTAATAGGCACAAGCTACAAAGCCTCGTGAAGATTTTTTTTTGGGACTGGAGAGACGGTCTTGTGTTTTAGTCATATAACGTCCCTAATTAGTTGACCACGACTGTATATTTTTATTTGTCAATCTAACAAATAATTATATAGTTATGGTGCGTTGAAGTTCCGCACGACGTCACAACGTGCGGCACTTTTATGCACGTATAGACATCACGGGCCTCTTCTTATGAANTATCAACCTCAGTACATGCAACCAGTCGATGCAAAAGTTGTCGATATCCGCCAACCAAAGTTGTAACAATAGTGTACTCTCCAGTAATAAAACTCCAACACGAAATGAAAACAAAAAAGGAAAGAAAACACCCTCTAAGACAAAGAGCCCAGGTAAGGTTAAATTCACTATTTATTTACTTTATTAATATGACCATGTGTCAATAAAATTCAAGTGTCATTTATTTTATAACAGTTATATAGGTATCTCTTATTATTCGACAGGTCGCTCCACCACTCCCACACCAAACAAAGCCTCCAAGACCCCTAACAAAGCTGACCGATTCATTCCATCCCGAAGTAACTCCAACTATGATTTGTGCCACTATATGGTAAGTGAGATATTGGAACAAATCTTTTCACTGAGTTTCTAATCAATAGTTCTTCCATTTGCTACTAAATATTCAGTGAATCTGCAGGAAATATCAGAGTAACTGTTTGTCATCATAAAAAAATTCAATGTTTTATTGAAAAATTTGAGTGTCTTGTTGATTTTATGCTGTAGCATGCTCCATATCAATACACATTTTACTTCTGTTAACATAAATGCATTTATCTCTTTCAGATGAGCCGCGAAGAAGACAAAGGGGAAGAGGTAGTAGCGCAGACGGCTGCCGGTGAAGCCATCGGTAGGGCTCTCACTGACACAGAGCCGGGGAGACTCCTGCAGTATACCTGTAAGGCCCCTGCCGCTCCGGAGGGCTACCAGAACAGACTAAGAGTAGTGTATTCACAGGTATCAAACGCTAAACGCTGGCTGCTTTTATTCATTACTAATCTTCATGTAAAATACTCTCACCATATCGTTTACATACTTTGTTTTATAATAAACTAGCTGACCCGGCGAACTTTGTTCCGCCTTAATGGCAATAAATAAGCAGACTTTTTTTTTTGTTTCGAACGGGATAAAAAGTATCCTATGTCCTTCTCCTGGCTCTAAACTACCTCCCAGACAATTTTCAGCTAAATCAGTTCAGCCGTTCTTGAGTTATAAGCGAAGTAACTAACACGACTTTCTTTTATATATATAGATTTTTGTCATTGGTGTTTTCAGGTTACATAAACTAATATTTTATGCAAAAGCAATTTGATTTTAGTTGAAAATTCATTATTGTAAATGCTTTTCAGTGTCATTGTCTTAAATGTGAACAATTTGCAGGCTAAAGTTCCATCATCAGTGAAAAATACAACAAGATACATACCTCAAGCTCCTGACAGGATTTTGGATGCACCGGACATTTTGGACGATTATTGTAAGCTCTTTATTTATTCATATTTATGCAAAATACCCATATTTAGTTAAGCAGAGCTTTTTCTGAACTTACTCTAGACTTGTGACTTTCTGAATACCCATAAATAAGGCCTTATAAAGATTTGATCAGCCAAATTGAGTGTTGATTGATTAATGTTATCGATTCATGTTATGGTCAATAACCAAGATTAAATGTCAGAAAGTTCCATCATAGTGTTGTTTATACCAACTTCTTTGTTCACAGATCTAAATCTAGTAGATTGGAGTGCGTCCAACATTCTAGCAGTAGCTCTAGGAAGCTCAGTGTACTTATGGAACGCTGGAACGGGGCAAATTGAGCAACTCCTCACTCTAGAAGGCTCTGAAACCGTCTGCTCTGTGGGCTGGGTTCAAGGTGGTGGCTCCCATCTTGCTGTGGGAACCTCGTCTGCCACTGTCGAGTTGTGGGATTGTGAGAGGATCAAAAGATTGAGGGTGAGTAGCCTTAATTTTCTAAAAGCATTCTAGAAAGAAAGAAAGATACGTTTATTCTACATCTTAATAACATTATAAATGCAAAAGTTTAGATGGCTGGATGTTTGTTACTCTTTTACGCAAAAACTACTGGAGGGAACTTTTGATGAAACTTTACAGTATTATTGTTTATAACCCAGAATAACATAATGCCCCAAGCAGTCACCCCCTGGTCACAACAGTCGCACAAATTAGTGCAATAGGCTAGTTTCCTAAAAAAATTTTTTTAGTCCGTCGTGTTTAATATCAAAAGATATTGGACACATATTTTTATTTGTCAATCTAACAAATAATTACATAGTTATGGTGCGTTGAAGTTCCGCACGACGTCACAACGTGTGGCACTTTTATGCACGTATAGCCTCTTCTTATGAACTTTGGCGCGCTTTATCTCTTTAAATTTTCATTAGTTTGAAAAAGTGAAAAATACGTGTAGAGTATTTTTTGATAAGTTAACTGACGGACTAATTAAAACTCTTGCTTTTTGACCCAGGAAACATCCCTATTGGTATCATATAGCTCATTTGATCCAACATCCACACCAACATCTTCTCGATCTCATCATCTTCGAATCAATACAAAACTCCTGGGGGTCACCAGACCATTCTGGGGTGCCCCTTAGCCCCCCGCTATAATATGTATACCCAACTTAAATTATGCACTTATGACGGAGGGGGGAATATGGGGATCGCCCAGGGTGCCAACCCAATCTACGCCACCAAAGCATCATACACCAATATCCTCATTCCAGGTAATGGACGGGCACACGGGGCGCGTGGGCTCGCTGGCTTGGAACATGTACATCGTGTCGTCGGGCGCGCGCGACGGGAACATCGTGCACCACGACGTGCGACAGCGCGACCACGCCGTCGCCACGCTCGCCGCGCACTCGCAAGAGGTAAGCGGGTTAATAATAAATAAATAATAATAAATATCCTTGGACATTTTACACTACGCTTCTAGTCCCAAACTAAGCAAAGCTTGTACTATGGGTACTAGACAACGGATAAATATACTTAAATACTTTTTTTAATACATTCATATTATACATAGTCACACCCAGACCCGTCACAAATTCAAATTCATCATTTCAATTTCTGCCCGGCCGGGAATCGAACCCAGGATCCGAACCACTACACCAAACGGCCAACAAATTGAACATTTGAACCTTATGTTATCTCACTAACAAAAGTGACTAACACCCGTATTCACAAACATTACTATGAGGTCTCACAGTGGGCGTGGACGCACAGGGTCCAATCACACGCCCGTATTCATAAACATTACTATGAGGTCTCACAGTGGGCGTGGACGCACAGGGTGACAAACTAATCAATCACAGAGCTCTATTCAACGCTGTGCCACAAGCTGTGCATCCGATTTACTGCTTCACTTAAGCAAGCATCGTTTGTGAATACGGGCGACAGAGCTCTATTCAACGCTGTGCGTTCGATTTTCTGCTTCACTTAAGCAAGCATCGTTTGTGAATACGGGCATGAGTTTCTTGCGCTGCTTCTTCTCAGCACTGGCCCATTTATTGTCTCGAAGCAGTGGTAGGGTTAATACTGGTATGTGTAAAAGTGCTTTTAAAAGCCTATTTGCAAAAATAAATGAATTTTACTAAAGTTCGAAATACGAGGTAAAGGCTTAAAAATTAATTGGGGCAGGCGCCGATCTTGTCCTCAAAAAAGATTGTAGTCACTTCACAGCCAACCGACAGTAAAAATATCATCGTCCTGTCTCCGTCATAGTCGTTGGATAACGCATGCCCATCGTGCTTTACTGAATCCACGTCTGAGTTAGGATTACTGAAGAAAGAACAACCGTCTCTGTGGTCTAAGTGGAAAGAACAATGTAAGGTTCGCAATGTGGAAGTTTTACAGCAACCACAATGAATTGTAAACTTTTTTCGCTTCATAAGCGTTTTCGGTCTTGGAGCGTAACATGTAAATAAATTAAACTAAATTATTTACAGATTTGCGGCTTGAAATGGTCGCCTGACGGTCGATATCTGGCATCTGGTGGAAATGATAACCTGCTTAACATCTGGCCAATAGTCCAAGGGCAGCACTATTCCCAGCCACAGTACCTGTACTCTTTCAAGTAAGTAACTGCATAAAACACAATTTTCATCTCTCCCTCCCCTTTAATTAACCACTTATCTCATCACCACCGTCAATGGAAAGCGATAATTTTGCTCAAATAGTCGACCACAAAGCAGCAAAGAGAACACACCAAGTTTTTAGTGAGTCATAAATTGCTGGCTTCTCTCCCAGTAGGTATGGACAGAGACTACTACCTGAGATAAAAAAAAGGATTAAACCAAACAGGTGTTGCCTCTTACTCTGTCTTACCTTGTTGCCTAAAGTAAGCGCGTGTGACCGCAGCCCGCACCGAGCTTTCGTGTAGTGCCCGTGATATTATTGCATAATAAGTCGTCACTTATTAAGTATTTGAGCAGTGCGACACGTCGTCGCACTGCTCAAATACTTCACCCAAATGGATATAGCTCCCTACCTTTATCTCGTTGCTAAAAGTGTGATATTACCAGCCAGTCATAATAAGTGACGTGACACGCCGCTTGGATAAAGTCTGAACGTTTATTGCCATTCCATATAATCCATATTCCATATCTTTACCTATTGCCATACATAATCATTGCAACCAGCACCTGGCGGCCGTGAAGGGGCTAGCCTGGTGCCCGTGGAGCGCGGGCGTGCTGGCGTCGAGCGGCGGCACTTTAATACCCCATATCTCTATCTCTTTGCCTTAAGTAATCATTGTGATTTCAGCTCAGCGTTGCCAGTTTTTTTTTTCGCCAAGTCGGGACTTTGGTACTTTTTGAGTGAAAATAGCGGGATTCTTCCGTCAGAAGCGGGACATAGTAAAAAAACGTATATAATCAAAGGTTTTCAAATATTTATCCTTTTATTTGACTTAAAATTACGTTTCCGTGACAATAGATAGCAAAAGTAGCCATAGAAAATGTACCTATTTTAACAAAAAAATAATATTTTGAATCAGATTTACTCTATCGTTAAATTCGTCTTTAGAATAAAAAAAGAAAAAAAAAACAAAAATCGAAACAAAAAAATTATTCTTTAGAATAATATGGCGTTTCAAACAATAGTCTGGTGAAGTGTGTCTCTCTCCGAAAAGCGGGACAGAGCCTGTCCCGCGCGGGACATTTAAATTTGATTAAAAAATCGGGACGACCCGCCAAAATCGGGACGTCTGGCAACGCTGTTTCAGCTATAGTCCGGTCGCTGAGCACGTAGAATTTCGTCCAATGACCCCAAGCTACCCATCCCTATCGCTTGCGTGTAATTATGTTGCTGTCGCGACTGTGCGACAGGCGCCCGCAGTGAGTGTGCGAGCGCCGCGCACGAAATTCTACGTGCTCGGCGACCTTACTTTAGCATCTAGCCGCCGTCTAGATGCTAGCCTGGTGCCCGTGGAGCCATTGTAAATGACGCGCCGCTCAAATGGTTATCTAGTTTCCCTTTCCATTCTCGTTGGTATAAGTAACCACCATCGTTGCAGCCAGCACCTGGCGGCCGTGAAGGGGCTAGCCTGGTGTCCCTGGAGCGCGGGCGTGCTGGCGTCGAGCGGCGGCACTTTCTTTAATACCCCATATCTCTATCTCTCTGCCTTAAGTAATCATTGTGATTGCAGCTATAGTCCGGTCGCTGAGCACGTAGAATTTCGTCCAATGACCCCAAGCTACCCATCCTTATCGCTTGCGCGTAATTATGTTGCTGTCGCGACTGTGCGACGGGCGGCCGCAGTGAGTGTGCGAGCGCGACAGCAATATAATTACGTGCGAGCGGTAAGGATGGGTAGCTCGGAGTCATTGGACGAAATTCACGTGCTCGGCGATCTTATTTTAGCATCTAGCCGCCGTCAAGATGCTAGCCTGGTGCCCATGGAGCCATTGTAAATGGTTACCTAGTTTTCCAAATGCGTCTTTATCTCGTTGCTATAAGTAACCATCATCATTCCAGCCAGCACCTAGCGGCCGTAAAGGGACTAGCCTGGTGCCCGTGAAGCGCGGGCGTGCTGGCGTCGGGCGGCGGCACTTTACTGCCCCACATCTCTTTTTACTCTTTACTCGTTGCCATAAATAATCTTTGCCGTTTGTATGTGAGCGCGCCAATACGTATGCGGCGCGCACGCACACACTGACAAAATTTAGCGTGGATTAGCGGGGAGTTGCGCCGAATTTTGTATTTACTCTGATATTACCCCGCTTCGACCTTTAACCAAATGTGTAATCCTACCTACCTATCTAATCAATAATTATGTTTCCAGCCAGCACCTCCACCAAGGGGCTGGCATGGTGCCCATGGGGCTGTTAGGTGCTAGTATATCAAGCGCCGTATAACTTAAATGCTTATATTGTTAGTCGTATCTTGTCAGTCAGTGGCGGCGTACGTCCTTGTCATGCAGATGTGCCAGTGAGTACTAATCTGCGTGACTGTTGTCACCCCCTGATGCTTGGCACTCGGAGCTATTATCACAGAATAATAATAAGTACTACTTCGCGAACGTATTTAAAAAAATGTATGCTCAATGTCATTAACAATATGGTGTAATTTAGCCTGTCTCAAGAGTCAAGCACCATTTTGTTGACAAACGTCAGTGATCGGCACTGCGCCGAAGCTTCTGTAAAATGATGTGACGTGAGGTGCCAAACTGCGGAAAATGGCGGAGGAAATACATGATTTAGCAGGATTCAGTGTTTTTATTATTTTTTAGGCAGTTAAATACTGCACAGTATTTAGTACACCATTTTCTTTATTTTCTTCCATCATACACAAGAATACGCGTGCGTCAGTCAATGTTCGCTCGTATGTGAGGCCTTGTCGAATAGTATCCTGTAGTGTAGGTGGGACATCGTGCGTGTTTTGTTTTCTATGTAAACTCGCGGAGATGAACAGGCCTGCTATTATGCTATAACCAACCATTGTCGTTTCCAGCCAGCACCTGGCGGCCGTGAAGGGCCTAGCCTGGTGTCCGTGGAGCGCGGGCGTGCTGGCTTCGGGCGGCGGCACGGCGGACCGCACCATCCGCATCTGGAACGTCAACACCGGCGCCAACCTCAACACCGTCGACACCAAATCGCAGGTAAACGGATATTATATAATTAACTTTTTANGATGTTTTCAGCAGTTCTGATTTTTTCAATTTTTCAAGGTCATCTTTGCCTTCAGCGCTGATTATAATACCCCCACCTCTGGTTTTTCTCATCCCTCGGATATGCAGTTTTAATTCTTCCGGCTTGATGATGGTCTGAATAAGTTTCTTAGTCTCTTCACTGGTCTTATCTTTGCTAGCTGGGTAAATAGCAATGTTACTGGTGCTTGGTGGTGTGTGTGTGGTATTGTGTGGTTTCTGTGTATTTCTCGTGATGTTATCTGTTAGGTAGGTACCTAATTAAAACATTTTCGTAGGTACCTAATTCTCTTTATTAAAACATTTTCAATGCCATCTATTTAGATGTGAATCTCGTTTATTGGTTCATTTCACAATCACTCAAAGTGTTTTGTGCTCAAAGTAATCTTATATTTGATATTTTGTTTCCTTGTAATTATATCAGAATTTGTGACTTGACTTTGATATCGAAAGAGATTCACCGAAATGTAAATTAGAGGTTCCTGTCGTGAAAGGATCACAAAAGCGTTAAATTTTAATCTCAACATTACATCGACATCATCAATGTTTTATCAACAAATAATAATACTGTCAAAAATCGTACTTACTGAATTTATGTAGGTAAAGGTAGGTATTCATTATGACTCAGAGTGTATTGACCGCATTCAATAATAAGACCATTTTTTGTCCAGGGAATTACAATGTAGTCAGCCCATTTTAAGGCAACAACGTTATATTTTCGCCACAGTTTGGTTTGCTCGCTAGTCTCAGGGTGTATTTTTACAGCGTTCCATGCAGCTCGCAGTCAAGCAGCCGCGCGATGGATGCCGGCTCTAACTTAGCTCTGGTAACTTTAGCTAGACTAATTATTATATTACTCCACTTCCGACAACAAAGGGGTTAGCGTTGGTTCAGTCCATATAAATTAGGGACTATTTATCTTGAAGATATTCATGAGCGTTGACCTGCTCTACGTTAAATTAAATTAAGTAATTTGCTTTTTCATGTTAATATTTTTTATGCGCGTACCGATCGGCGATCGACTGATCAATGTGAGCATTTTGATAACCACCGGCACTGGTAGCCAGTACTTCTTTCAAATTGTCTATCTGTATGAAAAATAATAAGCATCTTTGAAAATACCTNCTTCACTGGTCTTATCTTTGCTAGCTGGGTAAATAGCAATGTTACTGGTGCTTGGTGGTCTTACTATAGAGCTCTTACTGGTTCTCAGCACGTCGGCAAAAGATACATTCGGTTGTTCATCCTTTGGGGTAGAGCGAATAGATACTTTTAGGTCCTCGATCTGATCTCCTAGTGCGGTAGATGACTCCTTTTGATCAATTAATGTTTTGATCATTGATTGGTCTGAGATATATTTCTGTTTTAGTGACTGATATTGCACAGCCAATTGAGAGACACCACCCAACACGTTTCTGCTTGTGTTGCTGATTCTCAGCTTCTGTTCTGTGTTCAGTTTACCTTCTCCTGATGTATAGCATATGTTGTTAAGGCATTTCTCAATGGAGGATATCCATTTCTGGATTTCTTCGGTCGATACAACCACAGAATAATAATAAGTACTACGTACAGAAGTTTTACTTCGCAAAGGTATTTAAAAAAATGTATGCTCAATGTCATTAACAATATGGTGTTATTTTGCTTGTCTCAAGAGTCAAGCAAGTTTGTCGGAAGTTTTGTTGACAAACGTCAGTGATCGGTACTGCGCCGAAGCTATAGGGCTGACTTCGGTAAAATGATGTGACGTGAGGTGCCAAATCACAGATTAGAGAGTGGTGCCAATCTACAGTAAATGGCGGAGGAAATACATGATTTAGCATGAATTATCATGAATAATATTAACTACTTATTTACCTCTCAGTGTCTTGAGGCAACTTAAAAAAGTACATTCTGTGTTTTTATTATTATTTAGGCAGTTAAATACTGCACAGTATTTAGTACACCATTTTCTTTATATTTTTCCATCATACACAAGAATACGCGTGCGTGAGTCAATGTTCGCTCGTATGTGAGGCCATAGAGAAAAGTAATAGTGAGGCCTTGTCGAATAGTACTCTTGTAGGGGGCAATCGTGCGTGTTTTGTTTTCGATGTAAACTCGCGGAGATGAACAGGCCTTTTTTTTTTTTTTTTTACGGGGAAAAAATGCGTTGAATCGCATACCTACCCTGTCCCCGCAGGGTAGGTATGCGATTCAACGCATTTTTTATTTGTGTGTGTACGTTATGTGGGGCTCACCACGTCAGAAGGACGAGGCATACCCACTAAAAAGACCCCGGTGCTCCGTCACTCGCCATAAGTGGGAGGAGACTGTGGGTTTCCGGACAAAGCCTTCTCTACCACAGCCCCTCCCGGCGATTGCCCGCCTACATGGCGGGCCCTACAAGCCCCCCAGGACGGGGGGCGACAGGAACAGCTGGAAGCACACAGCTGTTCCCGTCCGACGGTGGTGGTGACCTGTGCAGTGCAGGCGGGGGCGCCCCCACGCCCCCGGCCCGAATGAAAATTTTATCACTTTGTATATTGGGGTGTGTCATACCCCACCTGGTACGGGACGTAACTTTTAGTCACCTCGTACACGGAGGGTTAAACAATAATAGCAAATGGCACGTCCATCTGCAAGCGATGCGCGAATAGACATTGACTATTAAATATAAATTATTGATAGCTAAACAATGTAGTTAATTTTTTTTTCCAAACAAATTCAGCCATAATCAGACACAAAATTAAGCAACAACACGGTTTTAAGTGACAAACATTATGCTTTGGCGCAAAATTCCTTTAAAAATAATCACTGAATCAAGAAATCAGAAACTGTCAATGAATAGACCATTGACCCGTTTTTTTTTATTATTTCATAAAATCCGTCTTCAGGTCGCCACAGAACAAGGCCTCGCGAAATCTGTCTTGCCCACATCAAATTTAGGTCTTGCCCCGCCACTGGGCCCTGCCTGTACTTAGGTCATTTCCTTAGTTTTGAAATATACACGAAACGAGACTATATTCCAACTTGTTATCTTCCTCAGGTGTGCTCAATAGTCTGGAGCACGCACTACAAGGAACTAATCTCGGGCCACGGCTACGCGAACAACCAACTCGTCATCTGGAAGTACCCGCTTATGTCTCGAGTGGCCGAGCTCACCGGCCATATGGCGCGCGTACTACACTTAGCACTGTCGCCTGATGGTACTACAGTATTGTCTGCTGGCGCCGACGAGACCTTGCGGTGAGTTGAACCCTATTGTCCATGTCATACAGTCGGAAATAGCATGACGAAGCTCACCGGCCACATGGCGGAACCCTATTGTTCACGTCAAGCGGCTGGAAATGGCATGACGAAGATAATGGGCCATATTGAGCGCGTATTACACCTCGCACTGTCGCCTGATAGTACTACAGTATTGTCTGCTGGCGCCGACGAGACTTTGCGGTGAGTTTGAACCCTATTGTTGAAAGCATACGGCTGGAAATAGCATGACGAAGCTTACCGCCACATGGCGCGCGTAATATACCTCGCACTATCGCCCGACGGTAACTACAGTATTGTCTGCCGGCGCTGATGAGACCTTGCGGTGAGTTTGAACCCTATTGTTCATGTCTTACGGTTGGAAATGGCATGACGAAGCTAACGGGCCATATGGCGCGCGTACTATACCTCGCACTGTCGCCTGATGGTACTACAGTATTATCTGCTGGCGCCGACGAGACCTTGCGGTGAGTTTGAACCCTATTGTTCATGTCATACGGTCGGAAATGGCATGACGAAGCTTACGGCCACATGGCGCGCGTACTACAACCTCGCTGTCGCCTGATGGTACTGCAGTATTGTCCGCCAGCGCCGACGACACCTTGCGGTGAGTTAGAACCTTATTGCTCATGTCATACGGCTGGAAATGGCATGACGAAGCTAACGGGCCATATGGCGTGCGTACTACACCTCGCACTGTCGCCTGATGGTACTACAGTATTGTCTGCTGGCGCTGATGAGACCTTGCGGTGAGTTTGAACCCTATCGTCCATGTCATACGGTCGGAAATGGCATGACGAAGCTTACCGGCCACATGGCGCGCGTACTACACCTCGCGCTGTCGCCTGATGGTACTACAGTATTGTCTGCTGGCGCCGACGAGACCTTGCGGTGAGTTTGAACCCTATTATTCAAGTCATACGGCTAAAGGAAATGGCATGACGAAGCTCACCAGCCACATGGCGGAACCCTATTGTTCATGTCATACGGTCGGAAATGGCATGACGAAGATAACGGGCCATATTGAGCGCGTATTACATCTTGCACTATCACCGGACGGAACTACAGTACTGTCCGCCGGCGCCGACGAGACCTTGCGGTGAGTTGAACCCTATTCTTCATGTCATACGGCTGGAAATGGCATGACGAAGCTAACGGGCCATATGGCGCGCGTACTACACCTCGCACTGTCGCTTGATGGTACTACAGTATTGTCTGCTGGCGCCGACGAGACCTTGCGGTGAGTTTGAACCCTATCGTCCATGTCATACGGTCGGAAATGGTATGACGAAGCTAACGGGCCATATGGCGTGCGTACTACACCTTGCACTGTCGCCTGATGGTACTACAGTATTGTCTGCTGGCGCCGACGAGACCTTGCGGTGAGTTTGAGCCTTATAAATCATGTTATACGGTCGGATATGGCATGACGAAGCTCACCAGCCACATGGCGGAACCCTATTGTTCATGTCATACGGTCGGAAATGGCATGACGAAGCTAACGGGCCACATGGCGCGCGTACTACACCTCGCACTGTCGCCTAATGGTACTACAGTATTGTCTGCTGGCGCCGACGAGACCTTGCGGTGAGTTTGAACCCTATTGTTCATGTCATACGGTCGGAAATGGCATGACGAAGCTAACGGGCCATATGGCGCGCGTACTACACTTAGCACTGTCGCCTGATGGTACTACAGTATTGTCTGCCGGCGCTGATGAGACCTTGCGGTGAGTTTGAACCCTATTGTTCATGTCTTACGGTTGGAAATGGCATGACGAAGCTAACGGGCTACATGGCGCGGGTGTTACACTTAGCACTGTCGCCTGATGGTACTACAGTATTGTCTGCCGGCGCCGACGAGACCTTGCGGTGAGTTTGAACCCTATCGTCCATGTCATACGGTCGGAAATGGCATGACGAAGCTAACAGGCCACATGGCGCGCGTACTACACCTCGCACTGTCGCCTGATGGTACTACAGTATTGTCTGCCGGCGCTGATGAGACTTGCGGTGAGTTTGAACCCTATTGTTGAAGTCATACGGCTGAAAATGGCATGACGGAGCTCATCGCCCGACGGAACTAGTGTTGTACTAAGGATACTAAATCATTAAAACTAGAACCCTAAAAAAGTAATCCGACCTTAATAAGAAATGTCTTGTTTCAGCCTTTGGAAATGCTTCATGTTGGATCCCGCGAAAAAGAAGGAACCCACCGACTCTAAAGCAGCTAAGTCATTACTAAATCTCAATTCATTGATTAGGTAAAACTAATTGAATGTCATTAATTAATGCTTGACTGCTAGGTGAACTAGAATGACTGAAATAATAATGTGATCTTTACAATTATTGTTAGTAAGCTAGTTTTTAACTAACCACTGTTGGTTTTGTCAACAATTTAGATATTTTATCTATCAATGTCTATTGTTGTATGTTTTTCAAATCTCTGTGATTAATCTAAAACTTAATTCTATGTAATCATGACATCATATTAATTTCGGTTCTATTCAATTTGACGCTGTTTTGATAAAGTGTAGATTTACGTGACGCGCGGTATTTGGGAAGATATTTAGATCATCTTATGTTTTAGACGAGCGTGAGAAGTTGAGGTTGTAAAATGTGGATCGCGACGTTTAGTTTCTTTTCTCGAGTCCGGCTTTTTCTGACTTTCGTGTTTCGTTTTCTTCTTATCTTTGATTACCTTTAGCTTATTTATTTGACAACATTTCATCACCTCGGCTTCTTTGTTTTAAGTACTTTGTAAAACTATTATGCGCCTCTTACCTCATTTTATTGTGAACACTTTCTACATTTAAGTATGAAATGAATTTTGATTTTATTGTAACCTTGTCTTTGATCTAATAAAGTATTTGATATTTAAATATTAATTTCTATTAATTCGCGTAAAACATATTTTTAAAAACAACAAGAATAGTATACCCATACAAACAAAACGTGATTTGAAATGAAACTAATGTATGACGTAAAAAGATTTTTATTACTTATCTAATTCGTTAATATTGCAACAATGTGGAATGTATAAAGAACAAGCAAAATTAAATGTATAATAAAGAAATTAAAATTAATAGTGCGATAAAAATGTGCTATAAATTTCATAATACTTAAATAAAATGTAGACAAAATTGTGATGATTAATAAAACTGATGCATGGAAGAATGTGTAGTGACTAGAGCTAAAACCAAATTTCAACGAACACAATTTAATATAATTTTTAAATGCGTGAAGGAACTTAATTAAGCTGCCATATAATTATTGAACAACCAAAGTGTTAAACTAATCTAACTTCATTGTACTTTACACTGAACAAAAATTATACCCTAGTTTATGTCTTTTACACAACTATCGATCAATGATGAAAAACTATCGTACATATTATATTTTGTTAGTAAAAAAACAAATCACAACCTTTAAAATTATATTTGCTAAAATAATTCAATTAAGTACGTAACAACTTGTAATATTGGTTATTGTTATTTGAACTTCGATAGTGACAAAATAAACTAGTTCTAATTAATACGTACAATCGATAGTCATGCATCACATTTACGAAATAAATGAGTCTGATTTTCTAGTGGCGAATCACACAAGTGGCATGCATATCACTAAACGGATTACCAATCGAACATCTTAAAGGTATTAATACTAAAACTTAATAAGATTGTGATGTTAAATGAATCAATTTAATTAAAACAGATCATTACAAATTAAAATTTAGAAATTATTCGCCACATCAATAAAACAAACTGCGCATTCAACAAACACACTGACATTCATATTGAGTTCAGTCAACGACAATCGTCTATGCAATTTAGAAAATATATTTCACTTAACTTAATCTAACGAGAACACATTTCTAGTCTGATTTTAATACTTATAACGATGGCTTCACAACTTCAATATTAATTAAAAATCTTAAACACATCTAAGCTCTGTATTTATTATCAAATTCATTAAGTATACATCATTAAGTGATTAAATTTCTAATCGTAAGGTATATTTCATTGTAAAACTATCTACATGGCTCACGATTGTGCTTACAAAAAAAAACGAAAATAACACATTAGTAAAATAGTGAAGATTCTGAGATTCTGGTTTAAGATAATTACGAAAGACTATTGTCTGATTCATTATTATTATTAAGTACCTACAGTTAAGTTAAAAGTTCAACATACAGTCGGCTTGAAATATATTATTCGTATCCTCAGCATGCTGCAGCAGTTAAATTTTGGGCACTAAAAACATCTGCATGTCTTTATTATTGTGTCAATAAATCATTTGGATACGTCGACAGTACTAAACCGGCTGTAAATCATATTATGTATAGTCAGGACCAAAAATAATTCACACATTTAATCTACGTGTACTCTAATCCCGGGTCATACCTTCGTAACTCTCGACTATACAACAAAAAGCATCATTAGACTCGCTTAAAAACTAGTATGTGTTTACACACAAAAATAATATAAAAATATGGTTGTGATGCCTCACAGGCGGTTCAGGAATAGGCAATATGACCATTCACTATTAATTTCGAGATATCATCGCTGTAAAAATGTTTAATAATATCTAAAATGCTGGATCACATTAACAAAATTCGTGTTTAATAATAATTATAATAGGGATGAGAACACCGTTCATAAAATTCCAAAATATTTGACACCTTAAGGGCATTTAAAAACATTAAAGTGCTAAAATTAAACTACTTACTACTTCGGAGATAATAGCTGACGGAATATTTACAAAAAAAACATTAAGGTAGGTAGTTCATAAAAAGCGATGTCTACATCCCTATTATATGACAGAGGCGCGGCTTCGCGCATGAGGTTCCGACGCGTCAAGCACCGTTGACATGGCAAGCGTGCTTGACATAGGTTCTGCCGCGCGAACCAATCGCTCGTGGCTGCCGGACAGTTGCCCGAACTTAAAACTGCGGCGGAGACTCGAGCGAATACTTTTAGCTGAGTCGCTCTTCCGAACGAACGACCGTCTGAGGTAGTCTCTAGTTAGAGATAAAGAGTTCCTGGACGTCGACGAGCGAGGCCGACTGTTCCGGGAGTCGGTTTCATCGGTGATGGTAATGGAAGGCGCGGCGAAGACCCCGCTGTATTCCGGCGGCTGGGATTCCAACGAGATGTGCCGCTCGCGGTCTACGCTCTCGCTCAGCGTGATCGGTATTTGTGATGTGTCTTCAGTTAGTGATTGAGTGTGGGATGAGGTTATTCTGAAAATAATTTTTGGTTTACTATATGCGCTATAAATGGCTGTACATTTTGTTCTATACATGGTTTTTTATTCTTTATAGCTTGAAGATATCTTAGACCTCCGTGGTTCTATCTCTGATCAGTCTGGCTCAAGTAGCGACGGAGAAGGCGAGGCTGTTCTTAAATAAAAAAGTAGTACATATTTTGGAACTGCGAAGTATAGCGGACTCTTAAAATCTAGCTTTGAAGAGTTTCTCGTGATGATGTTGAGCAGATAGGTTCCAGATGAAAACGAACAGAAGACGGCGAGGCTGTTTTTGAAGTGTCTTCTTTACAGAGAAAACGAAGTGATCCTAGTGTCTTTTTCGTGTTATCAAAGTCCAGTCTGCTTACCACAAGCTCCGAAAGGTAATAATAGTGTTGAGCGCCCGGGAGTAACTAAAAGGGGGCGTATACTTTCTGGTTGCGACGTGCGTGGGAGATAAGGCAGTGTACCATTATACGGAAAGTAAATAATTCTTAACTTCTCAAGGTCCGGAAGCTTCTCCTAATAGTATTGAGCAGGCGCGCCCCCGTAGCGGTAGAATACGAAGGCGGGGGCGTGTATTTGGGCGGCGGATCGGGCGCAGACGTTCTTGGGAAAAAGGGAACTTCTCGAACCACAGAGTGCCTTTACCTCTACAAATCCAGTTGAAATCCAGCTTAGCTTCTCAAAGGGCGGCAGCTTTTCCTGAAGGTCTGAGCAAGCGGGTTCTCGTGGTAACAACGGGACGGGAGAGAATAAGGATGTTCTTGAGAAAAGGGTTTTTTTTACAAATAGGCTCACCTTCTCAAGGCCCGAAAGCTCCTTCTGATGATGTTGAGCAGACGAGCCCCCTACGGCGACGACAAAGAAGGATGAAGCCGTTCATGAAAAGAAGCGTCTTCCTTACGGAGAGAACCAAGTGTGCCTTTTTCACTAGGGCTTACCTTCTCAAGGTCCGGAAGCTCCTCCTAATAGTATTGAGCAGGCGCGCCCCCGTAGCAGTAGAATACGAAGGCGGGGGCGTGTACTTGGGCGGCGGATCGGGCGCGGGCGTTCTCGTGAATAAGGGTTCTTATTGACAAGGACAAGGAAGTGTGCCTGTATCTCACTATGGGAGCCTAAAATCTAGCTTTGCTTACCTTCTCAAGGTCCGGAAGCTCCTAATAGTATTGAGCAGGCGCGCCCCCGTAGCAGTGGAATACGAAGGCGGGGGCGTGTACTTGGGCAGCGTTCTCGTGAAAAAGGGTTCTTATTGACAAGGACGTGTGCCTGTATCTCACTATGGGAGCCTCAAATCTAGCTTTGTTTACCTTCTCAAGGTCCGGAGGCGTGTACTTTGTGGCTAATAGTGACAACAAAGTGTGCTTTCTTCTCTCATAAGGAAACTCTTACCTTCTCAAGGTCCGGAAGCTCCTCCTAATAGTATTGAGCAGGCGCGCCCCCGTAGCGGTAGAATACGAAGGCGGGGGCGTGTATTTGGGCGGCGGGCTGCAGTAAAAAGGCGCGCGCGCAACCTTTTAGCTGACTCGTGCACGACCGTTTCTGTCTTCTTGGCAGAAACAACGAAATGTGCTTTTATATACGGAAACCTCAAGCGTACCTTTTCAACGTCTGGAAGCTTCTCGTTGTTTTCAGCAGTCTGGCTCAAGTTGCGACGAAGAAAGAAGAAGGACAGCGCCATCTCGAGAAATATGGTTTTCGTGACAGAAAGAAAGTGTGCCTTTTTCTCTTGTAAAGAAACTTACCTTCTTACGGTCCGGAGCAGGCGCGCCATCGTGGCAGTGGAGTAAGAGGATGCGGGTGCTTCTCGAACCACAAAGAGTGCGAGTGAGTTTATCTCTACAGATCCAGTTGAAATCCAGCTTAGTTACTCAAAGAGGGGCATGTTTCTTGAAGGTCTTGCAGACGGGTTGAGTTTTTGAGAAGAAAGGGGTTTTTTGACAAGTAAATCTTACCTTCTCAAGGTCCTGAAGCTCCTCCTAATAGTATTGAGCAGGCGCGCCCCCGTAGCGGTAGAATACGAAGGCTTGGCGCGTACTTGGGCGACAGGTCGGGCGCGATTGTTCTTGTCTTGCCTTTCTCTCCTACGAACGCCTAGTATTCTTACCTTCTCAAGGTCCGGAAGCTCCTCCTAATAGTATTGAGCAGGCGCGCCCCCGTAGCGGTAGAATACGAAGGCTTGGCGCGTACTTGGGCGACAGGTCGGGCGCGATTGTTCTTGTCTTGCCTTTTTCTCCTACGAACGCCTAGTATTCTTACCTTCTCAAGGTCCGGAAGCTCCTCCTAATAGTATTGAGCAGGCGCGCCCCCGTAGCGGTAGAATACGAAGGCGGGGGCGTGTATTTGGGCGGCGGATCGGGCGCGGGCGCGGCGCGGGCCGGCCGCGGCCCCACGGGCGGCGGGCTGGTGTCCGCGCCCATACGAGGCCGGTATAGGTTTTGGATGCGCTGGGGACGTGCGATGGTTAGGGTAAACTTTGGACACAAAAACTAAGTTTGCATCACAACATTAAGAGCGTTTACGCGAAGCGCGGCGTTTCAAGGGGCATCATTGGAAATGATTCGCGCGCGGCGTATTTTAATAGTTTTCAAATGTTTATAGCAAAACAATAACAATGAATTATACAGGGTGACTGGAACTGAACCCGCCATAGCTAATACGCATATAGAGGAGGTCATTTGCTAATTATTGAACCTTACTTTCTATGGCTAAAGTTTTATAGTTTAGGAGATATGTCAATTTTTATACTTGTTTCTGATTTTCCCGAAATTTGACCTAAAAACTGCTTGAATTTTTTTTCTCGCATGATTTTAACCGATTTTTTTATTTAATACTAATATCGAATAAACCTTTAGTCAAATAAAATAAATTTCAGATCTAGATAATGATTCAATAACTAGTTACGAGCCGCCAAAGTTCAACAAAAGTACAAACCACGATAAAAAATTCAAATTCGATTTCAATTTAAGAAAAAACTAATGGTGATAATGGATTGCCAATGATCTTAAAAATATCTCTACCTTCTTATCGATAGTATCGATACTATCGATAGTTTATTCTTCACGAGCAACAATACTATCGATAGTATCGATAGTATTGCACATATTCAATAGTATTGCCTCGTTTTGAGCTATCGATAGTATCGATAGTATCGACAGTATCGATACTATCGATAGGCCAATCGATAGTCTTGCGATAGTTTGACTATCGATAGACTATCGATAGTCTATCGATAGTCGACTATCGATCGGCAACACTACTACAGATCCAGTTGAAATCCAGCTTAGTTACTCAAAGAGGGGCATGTTTCTTGAAGGTCTTGCAGACGGGTTGAGTTTTTGAGAAGAAAGGGGTTTTTTGACAAGTAAATCTTACCTTCTCAAGGTCCTGAAGCTTCTCCTAATAGTATTAAGCAGGCGCGCCCCCGTGGCAGTAGAATACGAAGGCGGGGGCGTGTATTTGGGCGGCGGATCGGGCGCGGGCGCAGCACGGGCCGGGCGCGGCCCCACGGGCGGCGGGCTGGTGTCCGCGCCCATACGAGGCCGGTATAGGTTTTGGATGCGCTGGGGACGTGCGATGGTTAGGGTAAACTTTGGACACAAAAACTAAGTTTGCATCACAACATTAAAGGCAACATCAATAGGGATGTGTTTCCTGGGTAAAAAAGCAAGAGTTTTAAATTTTTAATTAGTCCGTCAGTTAGCTTATCAAAAACTACTCGACACGTATTTTTCACTTTTTAAAACTAATGAAAATGTAAAGAGATAAAGCGTGCCAAAGTTCTAAAAAAAGGCCCGTGACGTCAGAGTGCGTAAAAGTGCAGCACTTTGTGATGTCGCGCGGAACTTCAACGCACTATAATTATTTGTTTGATTGACAATTAAAAATATACGTGTCGAATATTTTTTTATATTAAAATTGACGGACTAAAAATTTTTTTTAGGAAACTAGCCTATTGTTCTTTGGTGATGGTGGACTTAGGGCCGGTTTCCACCAAAAGCGGAGATAAAGCGGCCATACGTTTTTTCTATAAAATTTGACGGCGGCGCGGGGCGGTAAAGAGAAATGGAAATAATGAAATCTGATTAGTTATTCAAAACACTTCTCCGATCCGCTCCGCTTTGGTAGAAACCGGGCCTTAAATTTTTTTTTTAATATGACGGGGACCCAAGAGTTAAAAATATAATTTACTTTGTAAGAGTGGGCGTTTAGAGCAAACATTCTCTCGGGGTTCGCAACTAAAACAAGTGACAGGTTTATAAATTTTTTGCCAATAAATCCCTCACATTCACTCATAACAGTTTAATATTATAAAAACTTACCACTTCTTCCGTGCAATTACTAGTTCCAAAATCCTAGCAGCATAAAATTAAAAAGAGTTTACAGCAAGCAACTAAGTTAGTAATTTAAAAGTTAGAAACAAATAGCTAATAGATCATATTGTAGTAACTAGTAACTAATCAAAGTAAGAAAAGTAGAAAGAGATAGGTAGATTTCAGACCAGGCGATATCTTAAATATGCATTACAAGTTAGTACCAGCCTAAATACATGAAGTAAAATTAGCAGGATTTTTAAATGTGCGTGATTATTTCAATATCCATTTCTCTCACTCTCATTTCGGGTTCAACTTGAGTGAAAGAGACAAACAAGCCTTGAATCTCACCTCTAGTATATCTGGGGGTCCTTTGTTCATGTAGCGCCATGTTTGTACGAATGCGGCTACGGGGATCAATAGAAGAGATCCTTGTTGTAACGCTACGGCAAGTTGACGGGTCCATATCGGCCAATATCTATAAGAAAAAACATGATTGTTAACATTCTGGCTTCGGGTTTACTTTTGGCTTAATTAAAAGTATTATTTCTCAGTCTATTTACCATAATATATGAACAAGAAATCATGCAGAACTTACCCAGCTTGTTTTCGCCAGCTGTAGAGTTGACGCTGTTGCCCCACACGGAAATCCATGACGCAGATGGTCTGAAATGAAATGGAAGCCATAAAACAGACATAGGTAATTTAAAAAAACTAAATTGATTGGACCGGCTAATGCTTTTAAATTCTCGTTAAAGTAAAGGGTCGCGCCCACGATGTCGAGCCAGTAGCGCGCGGACCACACGTCAGCCGGTCTAGGATGCGTGTCACGATATAATCTTATCGTCGTATAAGATTTTCGACGACTAATGTATGGGCTTATCGTTTAAAATCGATAAATGCCTCCGTAAAACTGACTAGCTGTAAGCGATACTTACGCACAATAACACCGGC
>NW_021134164.1:0-1811 GCF_004193835.3 Ostrinia furnacalis | reverse complement strand
AAAACCAATAATAATATTAAGTCATTGAACGCCGAGACGCTAGACACAATGGAAATTGTATTTTTCGAGGCTCACCGGTGAGCCGCGTGGCGTCCAACGTGTTAATACTGATAGAGTTAAAATAATAGAAAAATATCAGAATAATTCCATTTTTGTTAATTAATGCATTCACAAAATGTTCTCATCATTTGCGAATATTTATTACATTCATAGTGCAGAGTAAAGTCTCTATTTGCCTTTGGTAAATCAGAGCGGGCGCTACTGAAAGACTCGCGCGGGCGTTTTTCTGTTTCGAAAAGTAGTATGAGCAATGGCGTTTCCATTAGGTGTTTTCACACGCACGACGGGAGGCGGGTTTATGCCGCGAGCGTACATTAATAGGCTTTAGCGCAGGCCCTTAATGACCTGATGATGACAATAGAACTGGTGCTCCTCAGGTTGGCAGCAGCAGTAGTGGTGGGCGCGCGATGCGAGGTGCGCGTGCCGCAGCAGCCGCCGCGCCGCGCCGCCGTGCGATATAACGGGCCACTGGAGGGAGCCAAGGGACTGTGGATCGGCGTGGAGTACGACGAGCCACGAGGGAAGAACGATGGCTCGTGAGTATTGAGAGAAGACTGTTGTCGGACTTCATAATACATACAGTCGTGGTCAACTAATTAGGGACGTTATATGACTAAAACACAAGACCGTCTCTCCAGTCCGAAAAAAAAAATCTTCACGAGGCTTTGTAGCTTGTGCCTATTAATAACAAGTAATTTGGCTAGTATTCTAAATATTTAAAGGCCATAAAAGAAACTAGCCATGGGAAATCTTATTGTGGTGTAAATAAGCTACCATGCCGCGCCGCCGTGCGCTCCAACAACGAGATGCTAGAGGGAGCTAAGGGGCTTTGATAGGCGTGGAGTATGACGAACCGCGAGGCAAGAATTATGGCTCGTGAGTACTGCCTTGATGTATATCTAGAGATGTCGTAATACATGTGTACAACCGGCGATACATCGAGCTACACAGGGGGCTAAATACGATCAGAAATCTTATTGTGGTATAAGTGAGCCGCGCCGCCGTGCGGTACAACGGGCCGCTGGAGGGAGCCAAGGGGCTGTGGATCGGCGTGGAGTACGACGAGCCGCGCGGGAAGAACGATGGATCGTGAGTACTGCCTTGGTGTATATCTAGAGATGTCGTAATACATGTGTACAACCGGCGATACATCGAGCTACACAGGGGGCTAAATACTATCAGAAATCTTATTGTGGTATAAGAGAGCCCCGTCGCTGTGTCCTAAAGGGCGCTGGAGGGAGCTAAGGGGCTGTGGATCGGCGTGGAGTACGACGAGTCGCGCGGGAAGAACGATGGATCGTGAGTACTGCCTTGGTGTATATCTAGAGATGTCGTAATACATGTGCACAAACTGCGATACATCGAGCTACACAGGGGGCTAAATACGATCAGAAATCTTATTGTGGTATAAGTGAGCCCCGTCGCCGTGTGCTAAAGGGAGCCAAAGGGCCTCTAGAGCGAGCCAAGGGGCTGTGGATCGGCGTGAAGTATGACGAGCCGCGAGGCAAGAACGATAGCTCGTGAGTACTGTCTTGTTGTCTATCTACACGTAGTAATTTGTACTGATGACAGCGCATCAGGTTCGTTCGTTCGTTCGTTTCAGCCGAAAGACGTCCACTGCTGGACAAAGGCCTCCCCCAAGGATTTCCACAAAGACCGGTCCTGCGCCGCTTGCATCCAGGTACTTCCCGCGACCTTCACCAGATCGTCGGTCCACCTAGTGGGAGGCCTGCCCACGCTACGTCTTCCAG
>NW_021134163.1:0-638 GCF_004193835.3 Ostrinia furnacalis | reverse complement strand
TTTATGGACTTTAAATAAAAGCCGTCATTATAATAAGCCATTTTATTGATGTTTACCTTAAAGATTAATGTATTTAATTTTATTAATAGGAAATTGTCGTAGTTTTTTAATATCCGGTATCCGGCCGGATAGTGAGTTACTATCCGGTATCCGGCCGGATAGTAAATTTAGGCCGGATATCCGGCCTACCGGATAGTTACCGGATATCCGTTTCATCTCTAGTATAAATTGAAATTTTTCTCAATTCCTGAAAAAGCATTAAAATTGCAACTAAGATAGCTGTTAAAATCTCTTATTCTTAGATGGCTCAAACTTGGAGTGCAAGCGTGGTTTTGATCCTCAGTCGATGAAGTACAGTCACGGAATGAAAAGGTTCGTCAGTTTTCAAATTGATTCCTTCAACGAATCGCGAGCACATATTACCTTTTGAAACTATGTTACAGAATAATCTCGAGTTAGAGAAAATAATCTTTAACTGTTCGTCAGTAAAGTTCAAAATTATTCAGATCAAAGTTGTTTGACGATTTATCTTGTCAAGAAGATTATTATGATTGATAAACTAAAACCTTCATGTTGGTTCAACCTGCCATTATTATTTCTTTTAAATAAAAAAACAATTGTCAATTGGTCAATGTCAT
>NW_021134160.1:0-562 GCF_004193835.3 Ostrinia furnacalis | reverse complement strand
TATTGTGCCCCTGGTTCTTTCTAGTACAGGTATCATACCTAAACACTTACACCATAGCCTAAAACTCATTGACCTTCCGGAAAACAGTTACATAACAATGCAAAAAGCAGCTATATTAAACACGTGCCGAATAGTACGGCGATTCCTTCAAGATGAGCCTGCTATGGCAACGTAATCCAAATATTTTTATAGATTCGATTATAGATCAGGTACTTGGCCATGTATTATATGTAGGTCTGATATTTAAATAAAATGCTGCTTTTATTATTAACACTTGGGGTTTTATTCTTCGTAAGATATCACAACTTGTAAAACCAACAATGTCTGCCTTTCGCTTCTTCTCAGTTAAGATTAAATATGGCCGCCGCAGTGTTGCCAACCATTACATCATATCCCTTTTCAAAAAAAAAAAAATTACAAAAAAAAAAAAGATAATTACATATTATGCAACTACAAACTTAAACATTTATATACTTTAACATATATCAGACTTATATTATGTAACATTGTTTATGTTTTACAAACAAACTAAGACTTAAGTTTACTTACTTATATTGTCACT
>NW_021134159.1:0-604 GCF_004193835.3 Ostrinia furnacalis | reverse complement strand
GCATGCCAAATTTCAAGCGTCTAACTTAAGCGGTTTAGACTTTTCATACAAAAGGATTTTCCCGCTAATTCCCGTTCCCGTGGGCATTCTTAAGTATCCTACAACCTGCCCAGGAGTATGAAGAATAATTGTACCAAGTTTCGTTAAAATCCGTCAAGTAGTTTTTGTTTCTATAAGGAACATACAGACAGACAGACAGACAGACAGACAGACAGACAGACAAAAATTTTACTGATTGCATTTTTGGCATCAGTATCGATCACTAATCACCCCCTGATAGTTATTTTGAAAATATATTTCATGTACAGAATATACCTCTCTACAGATTTATTATAAGTATAGATTAAGACAACTCCCAATTTTTAAATAAGTAGGTATGCATTATTGCATTATTTTTTTTTAATGTGATTTATGTACTTTTACAAGTATGGAACAGCCCTTTTGACTGCCTGCTAAAATATGTAGCGGGTAGGTAACAACTTAACACGAATTATCTGCATGCCTAGTAATATTAACGTTTATCAATTTAAAATTAAATATCGCCAAATTGTTATCACCGAAAAACTTAGACTTGAACTTACTTGACTTGAAGAATTAAGTAGGT